>NC_142602.1:45592782-45755071 GCF_041222555.1 Hakea prostrata | reverse complement strand
ATTTTTATGGTCTATCACACTCAGATAATATGAAACTAACCTATTATATTCCCAAGACCTCATGGCTTTCAGGATTAGCTTCAATTAACTAATTAAAATATGTCACCTAATGCCCTATATTGGTTGTCAGATGAGGTCCATTACATTAAAATCATAAATATCAGCTTCCTACCCATGTAACCTGTTAGGCTACTTATTCCAACCCATTAGAATTAAATTTGTTTTTGTTCAGGCATGAAAAGTTTTGCTGGCTATTTTGTGACATAATGCATTCTCTTAAATTTAGTATCCAAAATTTTTGCATAAAAAATAAGCACATACTAGAAATACACTAAACTATAGATAGCAGACATAATAATCTTATTCTCTGGTCCTATCTCAGGATATGTATTTGGATTTTTTGTTGAAACAATGTTAACAATAGTTTGTTGATCATCCATATGTATTTCATTCTGAAGCAGCAGGAGCACATTTTATCTTCCAGTTCCCCCCTTGATGCAATCTTTTTAATCTGTTATTGCAGTGTGGATAAGGGATTTCCAACTGTCACCTTCAATTTTCAAAATTCACTGGCTTTGGTGGTTTATCCTCATGAGTATTTATTCCAGCTCCACGTAAGTATTGAGTTATTCATCAACTGTTCTCATTATTTAGCCTTGTCTCTCACCCCCGGCCCTCCTTTTAGCATGGTTGTGTTTTTGTAAAATCTCAAGTGATTGCCTTTTTGTGCTACTAGTTAGGTTAGGAGCAACACTTCAGGCTTCCTCTATTGAACTCCTTATATTTGAAAACTTTGTTCTATATTGTTAATTTTTCAGAATTAATTTAGGTATATTTATGTAAGTCATCAACAAATAGTCTTTTCTTCTTTTTCTATTTCTCTTCTTTCTTCATTAACTAAACTAGCTACCTGAGGTTTTACATCTTGGTTTCACTCCTAGTTTTGCCAAGCAGAGGCTACAAAACTGAGATGTATTGAAATCTTAGTGGGATGTTTTATATTTTTTCTCATTTCAACTAGATGGTGGTTTTTGATGGCCATGTTGTCAAGATATGTCTTGAAAACTTGACATCCATCCTTTACTTATGTTTGTGAATTTAAAGAATTATCACAAGCGCATGGTATCATGCAGCACACAGGTCTATCTCAATTCTCAGGAGGAAAGTTTTCGATCTTGTTCCTTCAATTGATGCGAGATGTGATATTCTTGTCTTGGAGTAACTTGAATAAAAAGTAAAAGAGGAATTCCTACGCTTAGCCTGATATAACTACTTCAACTCTTGTCACTAGAATTGGAATATTTAAAGCTAAAAGTTTTGCAAAGGAGAAAAGAAGAGTATAGTTGAAAAGAACAACTTTAGTTGAAGGAAAGCAAAATTACATAAGACTAAAATTGAAAAGAACAACTTTAGTTGAAGTAAAGTAAAATTACATTTTATGAAAAAATAATTATATCTACTTTACTAAAAATAAAACCCTAAACTAAGCATGAAACTAAAAAGGAAAAAAAAGTAAGATGCTTACTTGAAAAAATGTATTAAAAGTTAGCTGGCTCCTATACAAAGCCAATTGAGGGGGATTCTACTAGAGAAGAAGGGATCTGAGTAGTTTCGAGTGTGTCTAGAAGGAAGTAGGCTAGACTTTAGGGGGTTAGGGCAGTGAGGGAGGAGAATCAATTGGACCAGTAAGAAACCAACCGAGATATTGTTTATTTCCATCTGCTCTTTCCGCACCTAGATTTGTATTCTTGGTGGTTGTCCTAGGCATGATTCTGGGAGTAAGGTTAATAATATATGATGTTGTAGTGGCACTTTGACATTAAGTTAGAAATTGTTGTTAGGTGGATGGTACTACAAACTCATCCACCACATCATGAACTATTTGTGGATGTTTGCATGCCTCCATCTCCTCATCAAGCTAGTTAAAGCCCACCCAGTGTATATACTCGTTTGTTTAATTGATGATGTTTGTATGTTGTACCCAAGGTCCAAAATTTCATCCTTCGGGGTCCTTCTGCCCTGGTTTTTGGTGTCCAGTCTAACTTGAGGCCCATAAACACATTGGGAGTGTTACTTTTGCTGAAAAACTAACCCAAAGTGGGGTTCTTGATCGGCACTTGCCTGGCTGTATGTAGGCGAAAGTAAAAGTATGGAACATAAATTTTAACCAACATTCATATGCAAACGATGCAAGAGAATGCTAAGATCTTCATTACAATGCATGAAAAAAGAGAACAACTAAAATTCAATATAAAAGTGTATTAAGTGAGGACTCAGTAGTTAGTAGTAGTACTGTACAAAACAGTATAAATGTATAATGTATTACATAACAATATCTGAATGAATTATATATTACAGTCACATCACACTTATGAATAAGAATAACCTAATAGTAGCTGCTGTGCTGTGGTGGCTCCATTGTCTCAACCCTGTAGGCTTGCCTTTGCGAGTAGTTATGTTCATTATTTCTCGGGTTTTGATTTATTATGGTTCCCATAGTCCCACTCGAGAGTTCTAACTCTTGTGAATAGTCGACATACTTAACTTATGTCATGGTATGCCTATAGTAGTCCAAGTAGTCACACACTGCCTTTTTGTACGTAGCATCATCCTCATGAAACAACCAATTCATCTTATAGAAAGTGTCATGTGGGAAAGGATTTTTGCCACATGGCTGGCCGGTGCATTGATTAATTCCCCATCACCTGAATCTCTCTGTGGCATGTGAACTGGTTTTGCATATTGTACTGGTGCTAGTACAAAACTACTGGTGGCCTGGATGGATATCCAAAGATGGACTCCACAAATAATTTGCTTGATCTATTCCCATATCCATGCCGACATACTGCTCGAATTAGCACTCTCCACCATATGCCCCACCATACACCCTCGAAGTTATAGATAACTTAGCATGTGCTTATGCTCCAGCTTATGTCTCACCATATGCTTCACCATACTCTCTACCATACGCTCCCTTATATCAATATATTGGATATTTGTATCCGTTTCCTATAAGCCTCGTATGGTACAGACCCCACACTCTTCCTACCATTTAAGCTTATCAACCCCTTCGAGCTTGCCAAGCTAGCCGTGTTAGAGTCCCTTTGGCTTGGAGGGTGGAACTGGCCACAGGGCCCTCTAACATAATCCCTAGATGTGGAGACCAGTGTTGTTAAAGCGTCTGCTTAGGCATGCCTTGGTGGCCGCCTAGGCAGCAAGGCGGTTTTTCAACCGCCTTGTTTTTTGAACCGCTTAATTGACGCATTGTTTTTTTGCTGCTTTTTTTCTTAAGTGCTACTGCTTCGTCGCCTTATGTGCCTTATTGCCTAAAGCAATCACTTTTTTGACATTTTGTACATGATATTTTTTTCTTAACATTTTTTTTAAATCAAAATTTATTCTACAAAACCATATATAAATTTAATAGCTTTATTATTTCGGAATCAAGGCCCAAATTGCAAAGGAACTCCAATGCCCAAAGTGAAGCATGAGCCGTACTCAACATCGATAATCAATGAATCATTAAATGGACAAATGACTTGAAAATTGGAATAATGAGATCTATTAATTTATCGTGTTGGCTCTGTTAGTACATAGTCATTGTTATGATGCTTGATAACATGAACTTATGTTTGTGTTCTTTGTTAGTACATAGTCATTGTTATGATGTTTGATAAGATGAGCTCATGTTTGTGTTCTTTTTTTGGAGAATTTTTTTTCATAATAAGGATTCTTGAATGCTTTTTATTTATTATTTATTTATGAATGTGACTATTGAATGTTTGTTTAGCTTATTATCGAAAGTAGTTGTATTGAAATTTTTTGACCCAACCACTTTGGTTGCCTTATTGCTGCCTAGGCGCCGCTTTGTCGCCTAATCGCCTAAACGGAGCCCCAATCGTTTTGGTCGTCTTGCCGCCTTGACAACCTTGATGGAGACCCTGTCTCTATGATGAGATATGCCACTATGGTCCACATATTGGGTGGTATGGTGAACGTGTGTGTGTGTGTTGGGGGGGGGGCAGTTGTGTCTCTGTTAGGGGAACCACTATACGCTCTAGAAGTCCTCCACCACTACAGCCATCATCATCATCATCCCCATCGTCATCATCATCTGCAGCCTCATCATTATCCTCACCATCCCCATCATCACCATCATCATCCCCTTGCTCAGTCTGAGTTAGTGTCTCATCCAGATCTTGCGTGTATATGGAAGGCACAAAATTATCATTGCACGTAGCTGGGGGGGCATGATCCAATCTAAAACCACAAAACCAGCTGCCTCGTTTGTGTCTACTTGACCCTCGTTAGCCATGTATGCATTGACATCAACCCCCGCATAACGAATAATAACCCCCGCATATTTGAGTAATCTTTGGGTTAGGCCTCCCTCTAGGTTGGTCTAACATCGGTTCACCCTTGTCCCTCACCAATCAATGAGGGGATCCACATCATCTGATTCCACCTCGAAGATATCAGAGAGTTTGATGGTCTCTTGCTTCCCCTTACTCTTCACCTGGTCCTTTATATGTTGCATCTTCAACCTGAGGTTATAGTGGATGAAGACTGAGTCATTAAGGCGTTGATTCCCCAATTTGTTCCTCCTTTTCAAGTGGATCAAGTTAAATGTGCTCCAATTTCTTTTGCATCCATAGGCGGAGCAAGTCTGGGAGAGGACCTTAATCACCACATTCTTGAGGTTCGATGCACTTGAACCATAGAGAACCTCGCCACTCAGCTGCATTATGATAAAAACATTAAGGTAATACTTTATAGATAATCTATTAATTTGTAAAATGTAATGAAGTTATGCATCCTAGATCAGTGTTAGCCTGTCCCTTCACAGCAACATCAAATCCAAAGAACCCAAATTCGTCCCTAAAATTCTTGATCTACAATCATTTGTAAAGATGGCTAGCTAAATCAAATGTGGGTCCTTAGTCCTAGTTCTCTACTATCTCACCTCATTGTTATAAAAGGACTGGAGTGTTGAGTCCAGCTCCAACTTCTTAACCACAGCCATCACAGCCTCAAGCAGGTCTGTGTTAAACCCCAAATGGTTGCTATACTGATGTTGAGATTGAGGTAATTGGTTAGGGCCTATTTGGTTACATGAATCTAGAGTTTTGAAATTTCTGGATTCATGAATGCGAGATTTGAAATTTCTGGATTCATGATGCGAGATTTATACCCGTTTGATTGTGAAAATCTTTAGATTCATGAAATCTAGAGATTCATCTTTTTACACTAAAACCGTGTATCTGTAAAATTATGGGTATGAGGTGAAATCCTAAGATTTCATCCCTACTATAAAAATGCTAAACATTTGTGCATTCACAAAAATCACAGATGAATTCACAGATTTCATTCCACATATTCGGTTAACCAAATAGGCCCTTACACAATTTACAAACTCACAATTAAATTTAAGATTTTCATTAACATAAGAGTGAATGAATTACCAACAACCTTGCATATTCACTTACCAGTCTTATGTAGTGGATTTATAAGATGTGGGGTCCGTCAAGTATTGATGATGTCCAAAAACCACTGGCAGCCTTTTGGATTTGCTTGTTATATGACCAACTTCCTGATCTTAATGGTTGCATATTGGCGAGGCATAGTGGGCCCCCTAATGGAGGAGTCCACCATTTGTGGGACCTTTATAATGGGCTCTGTAGTCTGCAACACTGTCCCCACCTGTCTTCAGAAATCATCCGATGATATGATACCCTACGTAGTGCGCCCATCGTTGGTCCTGGATTATGACAAAAACATTAAGTTAGCACTGAATCTAATAATTTGTTAAAGTGTAATAGTCGTATAAAATTTATTTATCGAACCTAGATCCACTCTAATCAAACCATGCTCGGATGCAAACATGAATCTCAAGCCTGTCCTTTTCTCTATTATACTCATCAGGGCGATGTAGTTCTCCATGACCTTCTTGACATTGGGTCACTAAGTCAACCCCACATGCCTGCGTCATCATATCATGAACATAGGGATGCTTATATATGAAATTCGTGGCCTTTCAAGCCTTATTTCCAATATCCTTAGCTTGAGCACAGGGTGTCCAAAATAGATTATACTTTGATGACCTCATCATTATATTATCGGCCTTCCTAAAGTTGGAGCTGTTGTTAGTGACGATCTATACAATGTTACCCCACCCCACCTCCTCGACTACTTTTTGTAGAAGCCCAATGATATAGCTGTGGTCTTTCACCTGACTAGTTGCATCCACAAATCTCTAGAAGATTGTTCTTCTATTACATTACACCATGCAGTTGATGATGGATTTTATTTTTTTAGGGACTGGTCCATCCATCATATATAATGGTGACTCTGTAGGTCTCTAAGAAGGGCCTCAACTGCCCAGTGTATTCCTTCAACTTTGGGGCCAGTGTATCTAGGACTTGCCTTTGTAATGGTATCTATTATGTTCTTATAATAGGGGTCCTATGTTGTGTTGGTTGGAATGGTGTTATACTATACATCATCCATTTTGCTACTGCTTCTTTTACCTTCCCCTCCATATTCTTCTAGGCACCTAATATCTTCAGCTGCTTGACCCCCTTCTTCTTGAAAACATTAGGATCTACCTTCAGTATCGGGTCTTTTCACTGTGGATAACCAACTGATGGAGAAGGAGGAGCCCTCTGACTATATGATCGCCTGAACATGCTAAAAACACCACCCCTGACCCAGATGACCCAGCCCTAAATCTAGATGGTCTAGTGGCTGTAGCCACTACAGCTCTAGAGGGACCAACTTCTACAGCTCTAGGTTTGACCCTCTCTTCCTCTTGCTTGTGCAATGCCTTGCTCTTTTCATTGCACGCCGCACCTCCTTGGCCTCCTTTTTATGTACATCCTTGGGATCAACATCCTCATCATTATGGAATCAATGCGGTAATGCCGAAGACCGAAGACCCCTGACCGCCTAATGTAGTGCTTTGGTCACTCTCTACTTACCTGCTTTCTTCTTCCTTACCCGTTCTCTAATCCTCTCACTGCATTCACCACTCTGTTGACACCTCCTTGCATGTTATAATGTCCTTCGAACAGCTGGTGTGGTGTGCCTTAAACGTACTAATGCCACCTCCTGGAAATCTCTTGCTGCATAAATTACGTTGTGTCCTTGCTTTATTATCATTTACTGCCATGCTATACTAAGTTACTAACATGTAGGGTCAACCCTCCCTCCTCTGGGAGCAGCAATACAGTCTGTGCTTGCTCTCCACCCTCCTCTTGGCTTTGATGTGAAGTACGCCCCTTGCCTTTGTGACTGTGATCCACCTAGCCTCTGACTCCTAGATATGAATGCAAAATGATTGCATAAGTCATTGAACAACATCGAAATAATTTTTTTCTAGACAGAGAAACAATCATGTACCTAGCAAGAAAATTAAATCTTCCTTTGCCTGTGTATTTTTTTCTTAAATATAAAATGAATTTTTAAAATTTTTCTAGCATGAAAATTGGCTGCCCATGGCAAAACCATTGATGAAACCATGGACAACACTTCAAAAACACTTAAGAGAGCCGTTCCACATTTTTGTATAATTTTTAGAACTTGTTTCCCTATTTTTCCATAATTATTTTTATTTTTATAAATATTTTACAATTCTTGAGAAATAAATTAATAATATTGGGTGGAAAATATTTCAACTCCGTGAGATAGTAGATCAGCCCATTGAGTTCAACATATATTTATTCCATCACCATACAAGACATATATCATGTATATCTTTTGCATTTTTTGTGTAGGAAAATAGGTTTGTTGATACCCGAAATGATTAATAATGCAGTTTGCGAAGAAAAACTTTGACACTGTAGGTGCGTAGATCAGCCCACAGTGTTGAATTACCCATCCGACAACATTATGTCATGCATTTTGTAAAAATCTAGTTTGGAGAAAAATGATTACCTCTAAGTTAAAAACTCCAATATCTGAGTGAAACACTGCTAGATACACGCGTTTGCTGGCAAGAGCCATGCAAGTGGTAGATTGAAGATCGACTTAAACAGGGCAGAATCAATCATGAAATGAGAGAGAAGTTCTGGATTAAAAGGTTGAAATTTCGCCCAAATGAGCAAAATTTTGATTAAAATTGGTACTTTTTCTAGGTTTCGGGGCTTATAATTTTCATCTGATTTTGTTGGAAGAGTTGGAGAAATTCTAACTTGTCTTTGAAGGACACAACTGGAGCTTTCTTTATACTTAAAACTTACCAAATATAGAGCAAATAAAATCTTCACAGTGTGGGAATTTACAAGAAAATAAGATCCTAGCAAATCTATTGCCAATAAAAAAAGATTAGGATAAGGAAAGTAAAGCAATCAAATCAGCCAAACCTCTAGACTTCTTTAATTGATCATGACTTACAACACTCCTCCTCAAGTTGGAGCATAGATGTCTATCATGCCCAACTTGCCATTGATGCTACTAAACACCTTCATGCTTAAGCTCTTTGTGAGCACATCAGCCCATTGCTCATCTGAGGTAATAAAAGTGATACAGATCAACCTAGCCTTAATCTTCTCTTTGATGTAATGTATGTTAATCTTCGTATATGCTTGGTCCCGTCACGCTGTACTGGGTTGTGAGCTATGTTGATCGATGACTTATTGTTTTATTTCAACTATATAGCAATCTCCGTATTTGGCCCAGTTTCTTGAAGTCATCCTTTCAACCATGTTACTTCACAAATCCCCTAAGCAATTGCCCTAAACTTGGCCTCGGCACTGGACCTCGCAACCATAGCTTGTTTATTCCTTCTCCAAGTCGCCAAGTTACCTCCAAGATACACACAATAGCCAAAGGTAGACTTCTAGTCATTTGGATGTTCTGCCTACTTTGCATCTATATATGCCTCAATCTTCTTGTGTCCATGAGTTGAAATAAAATCCCTTTTCTTGGAGTGGCCGTCAAGTACCTCAAGATATGATACATCGTGTCCAATTGAGAGAAGTAGGGTTCATGCATATACTGGCGATGGAAACTCACTGCAAATGTGATGTCTGGCCTGATATGAGACTGGTAGGTTAATTTTCGTGCCAACTTTTGATACCTCATCTTGTCAACCGGTTCTCCCTTTTTTTTCTTTCAGTGTAGGTTAGGCTCAATAGGAGTTTCAACAGGCTTACACCCTAGCATCCCAATTTCCTTAAGAAAATATAGAGTATACTTCCTTAGAGAGAGAGATACGCCATTGGCGAAATAGGCCAACTCCAGCCCTAGGAAATATTTGAGCTTCTCCATATCTTTGATCTCAAATTCAGTTCTCAGAAAAGGCCTTCAATGCTGAAATCTCATCCTTGCAGCTGCCATTGATCATAATATCATCTACATATACTAGAAGTATAATAGTGTGGGAACCATCTCTTTTGATGAACAAAGTATTGTTTGCATTGCTCTGCTTATAGCCATTAAAGATCATGCCAAACCATGCTCTTGGGGATTGCTTCAGCCCATAGAATGCCTTCTTCAACTTGCGCACCCCATGAGTCTTGGCAGTAGAACCTAGGTGGCACATTTATGTACACCTCCTCTTGGAGTTCTCCTTATAGAAAAACATTCTTCACATCTAACTATTGTATACTCCCCTTTTTACTAATTACACATGAAAGAATAGCTGAACTATGTTCATCTTGGCAATAGGGTCAAACCTCTCTTAGTAGTCAATACCATAAGTTTGAGTAAAACCTTTGGCCACCAATCTTGCCTTTTACCTCTCAACAGTCCCATTTGCCTTGTGCTTGATCACGTACTCCCATTTTTCACCCAGCAACCTGTTTTCTTGCAGGCAAACTCACAAATTCCTACATTTTGTTTTTCTTTAGAGCTCACATTTCCACATCCATAGTTTCCTTTCAACTTGAGTAAGATAATGCTTCCTACCAAGTGTTAGGAACAGAAGTAGAGAACACGGAGAAAATGAAACTTTGAAATTCTGGGGATATGGATTGATATGAAACATAATTGGTAATAGGATGTTCGGTGCAAGTCCGCGACTGCTTTCTCAATGCAATTGGTAAGTCATAGTAGGATCAAAAGAAGGGTCTGAGACAGACTTACCTAGAGGAACTCCATCTTCAGGACTAGGAACCAAAGCTTTCAACTGGCTCGGTTCAAAAGGGTTCATTTGCTGCTTTCTTTGATATGTCTTCAGAGATCTAGGCTCCCTTGCACATCATCCATCAGTTGTTCTTGTCGGTCACTCCATCTTCCAAAGGAGGATTATCACCAGGTATCTCAAGAGAAATATTGGAAGGAGGAATCAAAACCGGGACGTCTTCATTAGGACTCTGCCCCTAAAGAGGTGTTGGGGGAAAAAGAAACTTGTTCTTGGAGCACAACATCTATAGAGAGAAAGAAACAACAAAAACTAGGATGATAACACTTAGACCCCTTCTATGTAGGAGGATAACCCAATAAAATGCACCCCAACCCACGAGGATCCAATTTACCATGAACATGGTGGTTTCAGAAAAAAGCAACATAACCAAAAACCTTAGTTGGTATTGTGAAGGCTGCTGTCCCTAAAAGAACCTCAAGGGGGCAGCACTAGTCTAAGACTTAGGAAGACATTCGGTTGATCAGATACACTGCAGTAAGAACCACATCACCCCAAAACCAAGGAGGCACATGCATGGTAAACATAAGGTAATGTGCTACCTTATGTAGATGTCAATTCTTGCGTTCGGCTACCTCATTTTGAGGTGGAGTGTCAATGTAACAGGTCTATTGTATGATGCCATGGTCAACCAAGTAAGAAGGGATACTAAGAAGGGAATGTTCTATCCAAGTACACAGTCCCATTATCTGTTCAAAGGATTTTGATTGTAGCCCCATACTGAGTCCTAACCATAGTACGAAAATTTGGAAAACATGAGAAAACATCACTCTTTTGGTGAAGTAAACCCATGTGGTTGTGATGAAGGTAGCAGGCATTGGGTTTTGGTGCTTGGGGTGATGGTTGCAATGGAGGAAAGGGAGGCAAATAGGGAAAATTTTGGCGGAAGAGGCTATATATAAATTAAAAAAAGAAAAGAAAATAAAAGAAAGAAAAATAGAGGTTGACGGAGCTTTTGTTTTGGTTCGATGGATGCTGGCAGGAAATGAGAAAAAAGTTAGAAGATGGCAGAGCTGCTGGTGGTTGCAGCAGTGGTGGAAAGAAGAAGGAAGAAGGAAGAAGGTGAGGCAATGGGTCTAGTTGAATTCAAGGAAGAGGCAATGAGTTTTAGACGGTTCGATTGAGCTTCCCCCCCCCCTTTAGTAGCAGGAGAAGAAACAGAGAAGAAGAAGACGAAGGGGTTTAACAATGGCTGGAAAAGTTGCGCGTGGTGGTGATGGATGATGTGCTCTTACGATGGTGCTCGTGTGATTTTTCTAGAAGGAAGTAGGTGGTGTTCTATAATTGAGAGGGAAGATGAGAAAAGAGGAAAAGATGGAGATGGTGTTTAGGAATGGATTAGAGTTGGCTTTGATACCATGTTGGAAGAGTTGGAGAAATCTTGACTGGTGTCTGGAGGACATACTAGGAGCTTTATTTATAGAACAAATAAAATCTTCCTAGTGTGGAAATTTTACAAGAAAATAAGATCCTAGCAAATCTACTCCCAATAAGGAAAAAACAGGAAAAGGAAAATGAAGCAATCAAATCAGCCAAATCTCTAGATTTCGTTCAATCAATTTTGACTTACAGTAGATTTCTTGCCTCCTACCTACATAAAGCATAATAAACACAATAGAAATTATAGTTTGCCAAAAACCCACTGAAAAGTTATCATTCAAGTATATTAACAAATGACTGGTCCTGAGAAGTACAAACTATATTGCAAACAGACATATAATAATGAACATTCATGATATTTGATAGAATGGTTACATATACAACAAGTGAACAAAATATAACCAGATCACGTGATGGCTCATTTAAGGCATGAACAAAACTAAAATAAAAGAATGGGAAGTTTAGAACTGTTGGGTATGGCTCATGCTTCACATTCTGTTCCCGATATATGGGGGTCCCAAATGGGGTAGAAATCACCAAATACAAGAGATCAGCAAATGTAGGTCGAAACCTAAGCTGTGAAACCAGGGAAGAGAGGTCGAGACCTGCGATATTTCACAGGTTTCGACCAAGATAGAGGATTTTATAAGGAATAATTGACATCGACTAGTTTCGGTTGAAATTTCGAGCCGTTTCACGCTAAACATTATAATTCGATTTTTGAAAATGCAAATATTTCGGTCGAAATTTGTTCCATGCTCATAGGCAATGCTGCTCTTCATTCTGCTGTTCACTATGGAGTCATTGGACAACAGAGTTGAAGGGGCGTGACTCAGTTTGCTCATCTGATGGTTGTGCCAATGGAGCACCTTGATTGTGTGGTCTCTTCTTTTCTTTCTTCTTGAGTTATATGTGTTTATGATGCTATCTGATTGTGGATTATGTGGTGAAGGCATTGTGTTGGAGATGTAGGCAGCTTAGTACAATAATGGTGATCAATTAATCAAACTGAACCTGGGTTAGTAAGTGGAGTTAACTGTAAGGTCGTATACTTGAGAATTGAGGTAGGCCACCAAAGCTTGGTGATTTGTTTCTTGAACGGGTCCTAATCCTATTGAACAATTAGCCTACCAAATGACCTATCCATGTTAACCCAGAATACTACTATTTTGTTATTCTTCTGGTTTCCATTTTGGATTGTTTGTAACTTAAACTGAAATTGCTCATGTTTTATAAAATGTAGTATGATAATTAACAAGTTTGGTATATTTTTAGTCAACTTAATGGTTATTTGAGGCCTAATATTGATGCTTGCTCGTGTAGCTCCTGCACCAATATAGGAGCCAATGAGAGCATGTGCAGGGGTGTCAACATGGATGGAATTTTTTTTTTATTTCAGGTGGGGCTGGGTCATAGTTTCATCCACTCTTGTGTTTGGGCAAGTAGCATGCTACCAAGCTATCATCATTTTCCAAAATTATATATTTGTTAATTTATTTGTTGGGTAGTTTTTTTTTTTTTTTTTTTTTTTTTTTTTTTCCTTTTTCTTCTGTTCTTTAATTTACATTTTTTTTACCTTCAACCTTCAAATTCCCAAGTATTATTTATTGTTGTATTGCCAGGGAGATATGTGGTGCATTGGTTGGCAAAATAGTGGAAATCAGTCAAGAGAGGCAAGGGATTTGAACCTCTTGGGAGGTATACTTTTAAGTCTTCATGTTTCTAAGCTAAATGAAGCTCTTTGTTGAACCATCTCTGAGAATATTCACCAGCTTACAAAACTGGCTTCCCCATATCTTGTTGTATTTTGACCTAAAAGACAGTAACTACCAAGCTTCTAAATCAGATTTATTACTGAGTCAAAAAATTTCTGTTAATAGAATATTTTGAAATGAAATGAAATTGCTTTTTCTTCTAATCTTTTGCCATATCTCTGGTATCTAGAGCTTTTATTATCTCAGTTGATGAACATGATAGTTTTGATTTTAGAGCCTTATGATGCCTTCTTAGCAACTCTTTTTTTTTTCCCCTCATTTTCTTCAGTCGGTTAGGCAAGCATGAAGGTAGAACCTCAAGATTTAGTTTGAAATACTGCTCATAGCTTGAGATAAATGACATGCATTTATCTTCATATATGTTTTATATTTCACGCAAAAATTTTCATTTTCTTTGTCTTTTCATAAGAATATCATATATTCTTGGCATTTGTCAAAATACTGAACACTCGTGCTTTGTGGGGCTCTCAATACCATAATGCCAATTCATGAATCAGTGGAACACCTCGTATCATTTTCTTTTTACTTCTGAGAACTTTTACTTTGTCTATTTTGTGTTCCTCTGTACTAGGCAGCTATTCGGAAGATTCACTGTCTCCAAAAAGATGTATTTCCATCAGAAGACATTCACCTTTGACATTTTTCTTATATTTCAAACAAAAATTTTCCTTCGCTTTGCCTTTTTATATGAATATCAAATATTCTAGTTATTTGTTCTAATTATTAAAGAGTCATGCTCCTTGGGGCACTCAGTACCGTGATAGTAGTTAATTTTGCATTGGAACACCTTGGATATGTTTTTTAGAACACTTCTTTGTCTAGTTTGTGTTTCTCTGTACTTGGCAGCTATTGGGGATGATTCACTGATTCCAAGAAATATAAAGACATTTTCCACCAGATTCTAATCTCTTTAATGTTAAACATGATTGTTTGATGGGAGCTTTTTTACCCAATTTGTTTGGTTTTATTGCTATATTGTTGTTTTCATTTGCGCCTATCTGCCAAATTCTTATGTATCCTAATTGCTTATAACGTTTCAAAAGTGATAAATGGAAGACACTACATATATATAGGTGTCTTCCATTTTCTTGATGGTGAACCTGGCTGATTGTTGACACTAATACTTGCAGATTTAGTCTTATCGAATAAGCTAGTTATATACGATCTTGAAAATCAAACCATTGGGTGGACTGCATACAACTGTAAGTAACAATTTACGTGCTTTTTTCTACTTAATTTGTTTATTGTCTCTTCCATCTTTGATTGTCTGTTTCATGATGTTTAGCCATCAATTAATGCCCCACACCTCTTATTTTTATGCTCTTTCCCTATTATTATGATCTTCGTAGCATAGCTGTCAAGGCGTCGCCTAGGCGTCGCTTAATCGTCGCCTCGGCGTCTGGGCTCCTTCGGAGCACCTTAAATTGGCGTCGCCTTATATTTAGGCAATAAGCCGTCCGCTTTTTTTTCTTTCTTTTTTAAATCACGAGAAAGATGCCTAATCGAAGGCATATATTGAAATACTTATTAGATTCCGATTGTAAAGTATCTATTGTTTGAACCTATATGCATATGTATAATGACGCTACATGTGATCAAATGTTAAAATAAAAATAAAAACAAACAAAATTGAAAGAGAATAAGTTCTTGACTCAAGTCTCACACTCTCACTCTCACTCTAATCCCTAATCTCTTTCTCTCTTCCTCTCTTCTTCTCTTCCATTCCCGCAGCGACACTCCGGCAAGCAGTGGCCAGTGACAAGCAACTTCTTCTCTTCCTTTCTTCTTGTGACTTTTTATTTAGGACCTATTATGTGTGGTTTGTAGTATGTTGGATGACTTGAGGTAGTTTGATATTAGTTTTTTTATTATATAAGATATGATAGATTTAGAGTGAATGAGATGTACACTAAAAATTTCACTTAAAATGCCTCAACCGCCTCAAAAGCGCCTCGGAGGGCGCCTCGTCGACTCATCGCCTCAATTAGCCTAAACCGCCTTGCATCGCCTCGTCGCCGTGACAACTATGCTTTGTAGTATCTGATGCTAAGCCAACCCCATTTAGTTGGGAAAAGGCTCCTCGTTGTTGTTGTTGTTTGGTATCCTATGCTAAACTATTGAGACCTTTTTCATTTAATGCCGATCACTAGCCTGAGTAAAGGAGGGTTGGTGCGTCAACTTGGCCACCTGTAAAAAACCCAGCCAGATCCTTTTTAGATGGATTCTACACCTTACATGATAAAGGCTTGTTAGGGCAATCTCCAACAGAATAAACAATGCGCTACACTATAGTGTGCGTAGTGATAAGTGCGCATGGGCTAGCTTTGGCATTTCTCATAAGTGGCGCATCGTAATGGCACCTGAATTAGGTGATAAGTAGGGAAGGATCTCCATGTCGTGGATGAGTGCGGGTGAACAAACTAGTGCTGAGACCTAGGATCAGATTGGCGTATTGGAACATAGGATCTTAACTGGCATCAGCTTAGAATTAGTAGATGTTAGGAGGAAAAGAAGGATTAATATAATGTTGAAGAGTGAGAAATTCTGACTTGTTTCAGGGGGGACACAGTCAGCCTTTCTTCATAATAAGAGAAGATTACAAAAGAAAGGAAATTCCTGATGTGGGATTATTACTAGAAAAGAAAATTCTGATGTGGGATTATTGCAAATAATATCCTAGAGACGATTGTAGCCTTTATTCTTGGAATTACACACTCCCCCTCAAGTTGGTGCATATATATCAATCATGCCCATTTTGCTTGATGTTGCCAAAATTTTAGCACTCGGACTCTTAGTGAAGATATCAGCCCTCAAGTTGTCAGACGAAACAAAGGAAATGTTAACCAGTCTAGATTCAATTTTCTCCTTGATGAAGTGCCTATCAATCTCTATATGCTTGGTCCTATCATGCTGAATTGGATTATGAGCTATGCCGATGCTGACTTGCTATATAAAAACAACTGCATAGGAGCTTTTAACTTTACGCTTGGATCTTATAATAGCCCCTTTAACCACAACACTTCACAAATACCTTGGCACAATGTTCTAAATTCTTCTTTGGCACTGAACTTAGCAACCATTGCCTATTTCTTACTCCTCCAAGTCACTAAGTTTCCTTCCACATCGGTGCAATATCCAGATGTAGACTTCCTATCATCTAGGCATCCTGCGCATTCCACATCTATATATGCCTCAATGCTCAAGTATCCATGAAGAGAAATCATAATTCCTTTTCTTGGGCTGCCTTTAGTTATCTTAGGATCTAGTAGACTGCATCTAGGTCATGCGTGTGTTGACTTATTACTAACAACAAAAGTGATGTCAGGTCTAGTCAAGGAACAAATTTCGGTCGAAATGGGAATTTCGACCTTGCAAAAGGCCGAAATTCCCATGTTTCGGTTGAAATTTTGACCGAAACTGGAAATTTTTTCTCAGGCACTTGGAAACTCAATTTCGGGCCTCATATGGGTTCAAATTGATTTGAATTCTTGCATACTACCTATTTCAAGCATAATAAACACTATAGAACTACTAGTTTACCAAAAAAAAACCATTGAAAATGTAACATCCAAGTATATACTACACATGAGAAGAAGCGAGAACGTTAGTATGTTACTAATTATAAGTCTATTATATTCAATGTCTCCTTCTTCCATCTGCACCCCATACAAATGACAATACAAGTCCCATGATGTTCGCCCCATATAGTTGTCGATGTAGTCAGCAATTGCAGCTCTGTATGTGGCCTCATCCACATGCATAAGATTTCCTGACGGTGGGAAGTTGTGAATCTCCAAATAAGGAACTTGCTCAGCTGCATATGGAAAGGCTAGTGGTGGGCCTGGTGGCTGTGGAATAGAGTGGAAGATCTGCTCAACAAAGAAGGAGCACCCTGGCTATCAGTAGAAGGATAAGATCCGTACTGACGATAAGGTCCCAGTGGCCGACTCCGATAGGTGACAGTGGGAGGGACACCATAAGCTCCATAACCATAAGGCTCCACTAGTGGCTGACTGGCCTAACCCTAAATTTGATAGCCAGGAGGGACACCATATAGTCCATAACCATAAGCTCCATAAGTCGACCCAGTAGAACCAATACTCTCCACAGCAGTATCATATGAGGACTCTGCAGGCCTATGCCATCCGGATCCTCTGGAGGTGGAGGAGTCTCTCTAAAATCATCAATGCTCATCGATCTCATAGATCCCACCAATCTCTCGGCATCAGCTGGACGATAGGACCCATATGATGGTGTGTCCTCTGTGCTATAGCCGTGCTGCTGTCTCCCCTTCCCCTTCCTCGAATTTGTAGAGGAAACATTTTGGCCTCGAGATGCAATTCCAGTATGGTCTGAATCCTGTGTCGTGTGGGTGAACTGACTCTCGCCTATGAATCTCGGTGGTCATCCTCCCCACCCTTGACTCATGTATTGGTCGTGGTGGTGGTGGTGGTTTGTCCTTAGGATCAGCTGAATCCTGATCACGAGGTCCAACACCCTCCTCATCCCCTCCATCATCACCGCCATCGTCATCATCACCACCATCGTCGTCATCGTCAGAGGCCTGAGTCACCTCATCCTTAGTGTCAGACCAAACAATCAAATCCTCACTCTGGGTGGATGCACTAGGGTGTGGCACTAGGGTGTGACAAAACATGACATGCAGATTCCTAACCTAGATGCAACTAGAACACAACCAAACTAACAGAGAAATCTGAAATAAAAGCTACTCTATATGTGCCTTCGATTTGGTAGAAGCCGAACAACAAGAAGATGCAGGACCATGTTGATGCAAGACTGTTGATTCACCTGCGTTTACAAAAAAACGTTAATAAACGTTAGAATGTAAACCGATAATACCAAATAGAGCTCAACAATGAAGCTCAACAACAGAGATCGCGAGACAGAGGCAACGGTAGACTCACCTAGATGTTGCAGAAGAAGAAGCTCGACATTGAACTTGCGATTCACCTCGATGATGGAGCTCAAGGATGAACTTGAGATACGGTAGTAGGAGCTCAATCAAAGCTTCACCAAAACAGAGACAACCATGACTTCATTTTGCAGAAATGGGAAGAAGATAACACTGAATGGAAGCCAAATCGTAGCTTAAGAAGGCGATAGAGCTCAACCTGGACTTGAGATACGGTAGCAGCAGCTCCACCAAAGCTTCACCAAAACAGAGGCAACCACGACGTCATTTTGCAGAAATGGGAAGAAGAAAGCTACGAATGGAAGCCAAATCGTAGCTCAAGAAGGCGATGGAGCTCAACGAACCCAGCACTCGAGCTCGACGGAACGGAAGAGAACCTCTGCGAGAGCTGAACCCTAGAGATACAGAAAAGCACGATAATAGTGATTCTGTTTGAGTCTCCCAAATTTATACCATGGTTTGATTTGGGTGATTCTATTTGGAAACCACCTCTTGAGGTGGTTTCCAATGAAATTGGGTTTTTACACTAAAAAGCGGGTTCCAATAGAATCATGGAAAAACCCTGATTCCGAGTCAAGTAAGAACCAAATGGATTTTTTTTATTGGAATCATGATTCCCTGGAAGCTGATTTCAAGGAAATGCGGAACCAACCGCGGCCTAAAGGATCCCCATTAGAAACAAGGTATGAAATTTTATCAGACTCGGTCATCTCGGTACCTATCAAGAGGAACGAAATTTACCGAATTTTGAGATTTAGAACCTTGATTACAAAGGACTTAACTGCGTAATAACAATATGACTCAACTAATTAATAACAAAACGACTCTTAAAGAAACTCTAATTGGACTCTTACATAAGACATGTTGAAGGAATCACTTTGATGAGTCCTTCTAAGTTGGACTCTAACTCAAGTCTTACATAGGTTGAGACTCTTTCATACTTCACCCCAAAAAAGAAAATATCCATGACCTTTGGATCGAGGGGGTTCCAACTAGACACTTTTTAAACCCAAAATGGCTGGAAAATTACCAAAATACCCCTGCGGTTTTTTAACCTCCAATGCTATCCTAAAGGCTTTGGGAACATCACGATCCATGTGGGGTGCTATGTGTAACTGGATATCAATGTGGAGTCTAGTAAGGAAAGGAAACAAAGTTTGCTCCAGATCCTTAGGAGCATAGTCTAGGTTTCGACCCTCTGGAAAACCAAAACTTGGACATTTCGACAGAAATTTTGAGGACTCAAGATTTTTGCCTACATGTCTCAACAAGTTTTGTCATTTTTTTGGGGTGTGACTCTTCATATAAACTAATTAAAGCGTAAAGAACACATTGACACATGCATTTTGCTAAAAATATCAATGTTGATATGTCATCCAAAGTCATAATATATATAGAGAGAGGTTTTCGACAAGTACACTATGAACGTAATGTTCATTATGTAACTTCTAATGAATGTGGGTGCCTGATGCAAAAATATGTATTAAACATCGTCAAAACACAAAACCACAACTCTAATTTTTGGCTTAAACACACATTATTTATAACCTTAGATATTCCCAAACTTTGAGAATTTCTATTGATTAAAAATACTTTTATAATTAAAATATTAATTATTAGTAATTATTAAATACATGAAATGAAAATTAAACCACCTAAAATTAATTTGGACACCATTAAAAACGTAGATTGAGTGATGGTGTGTCACATACATCAAAACAAAAGCCAATACAACATGTATATGTAGGTTATTTTTTGAAAAATATAATTTTTTAAGTAATTTTAGAAATTAAAAAATAAGAAAAAAAATGCCAACACACTTCAAAAATTAAATCTAACAACATACAGTGGTAGATCTAGCTATGAGAGACGATATATTAAATTCACCAAAATCAACATCATTTAAATATAAAACAAAAAATAAAATAAAATATTTGTGAAAATTTCAATTATCTTGGAAAAAACCATGGTAAACCTTCAAATGGCCACAAAGATCCAACTCAGAAGGGCAATGCTGGGTCAAAAACTGTGGGTTTTGCCTAGGTTTTGTTTCAAATCTGCATAATGCAGAGTTTCGATGAAAACCCAACATTTTTAAGTGAAATGAACTGCCTTGGTTAGACTGCTTGGCCTAGGTTTCGACGTGTTTCGAACATTTCAAGGGTTTTAACCTATTTTGACTAAATTTCGCAAGCTTTGATCAAAACAGGTGATTTTTCGTTTCAGTATCTCCAAGTTTCATTTCAACATTCTTAAAATCCTAAATTTTGCAGGTTTCGATCAAATTTTGTACTATGTTCATGAATACAACTCCGTATCTTCAATTCATTAAACTTAGCCATGTATTCAGTGACAGATGGCTTCCCTTGCTTTAGGACATTCATCTCATTCAAGAGTTGCAAGCTATAGTCACAGATATGACCTCTCTTTGAGATTTTGAAAAATTATCCAAAAAAAGAACACAAATTTAAGTTCATTTTATCAAACGTCATAACAATGACTTATGTATTAACAGGGCCAACACAATAAATTAATAGATCTCATTATTCTGATTTCCAAGTCATTGTCTATTTAATGATTCATTGAATTTCGATGTTCAGTATGGCTCATGCTTCTCATTTTGTTGCCGAGCTTGTAGAGGTTCTATGTCACCTTGGGACTCGGAGTTCCTTTGCAATTTGCGTCTCGATTCCGAAATGACTAAGCTATTAAATTTATATATGGTTTTGTAGAATGAAGTTTCATTTAAAAAAAAAAAGTAAAGAAAAAAATATTATGTACAAAATGTAAAAAAAGTAATTGCTTTAGCGTCTAGGCGGCAACAAGGTGCACAAGGCGGCAAAACGGTAGCGTTTAGGCGAAAAAGCGGCAAAAGAACAATGCGTTAATTAAGTGGTTCAAAATAAGGTGGCTGAAAAACCGCCTTGCCGCCTAGGTAGACGCTTTGACAACACTAGTATGGTTGCTAAGTTCAAAGTAGGGTCTATGCCGTAATATGGGTTACCACTATAAGTGGTCATGCACAAAGTAACACGTGTGGGAGAAAACTACAGTAAAGGACAATCTAGAGTTTGCTCAAAACCTATAATTAGGTAAGGTAACTCGCTTTCTTGGCCCTAAGTTTATGGCTCTCTCTCTGAATGTGTATCTTCGGTACCGAGTAATTTGCAATACTGTTAAGACCACAAATCCTAAGGAAGAATTCAGTGTCATTGAGAAGGTCGTAACACTCTTGTAATTCTTGCCTTACTGCTGACAAGTTATGCTTAAGAATGGACCTAGTGCGACACGACATGAACTGGGTAACAAACCTAAAGTTCCTAAAATATTTACTAACTTAATGGAAGGGTTCCTAGACACTCTAAGATGCAAAATAAAAATTATATTAAAAAAATTAGAATATACTGATCATGCTCTAATACCAGATTGATGTAGGATAGCCCTAGGAACAAGGGTATTCTACAGATCTATGGAAAGGGTGGGGCAGTGGCGGTGGTGGCTTTGATGGAAAGTGGTTGGCAGCAATGGCTTCTTAGGGTTTCTTAGAAACTCTCAGATCCATGGCTCAGATCTGTGTCTCTGATACCATGTTGAATGGCTTGAAAATTTTTAACTTCTGTTAGAAGACATAGTCTGCCTTTACTTATAATAAGAGAAGAGTACAAAATAAAAAAAGATTCATGATGTGAGATTATTATAAATAATATCCTAGGGATAATTCTACCCTTTATTTGTAGAATTACAACATATAGCTTTCATTCAAGAGACTAGATGGATGGGTAAAAAAGTTGAGGAGTTGGATTACTTTGAACTTTGGTACACTGATGATGAAAGTAATAAAAATGGAGTAGGCATATGGATAGAAATTTAAAGAGTGATGTGGTGGATGATTTATGTAAACCAGAACTAGGGCCACCTAATGAGGGCCAAGGGGCTTACCAGTGACCCTACAAGCAACCTAGGCAAATTCGTCCAAGTATAGGGGGTATTTTGTTAGTTTTGCATTTTTTCAATTGACAGTTTCATTAGGTACAATATGTTTGTGGGACCTCAGATCTACTTCTATTTTTGAGTTTTAGTCATTATCTGTCAAGTTATTGAAGTCCTTGTTGGGTTGGGATTCCTAAGTTGTAAAGGAGTCCCTTAGTTTCAGTTTACTTCTTGTGAGGATTCGATATCTACTCTTAGATTCCAATTTGAATCCTTCCAAAGTAAGATGCGATAGAATCCTCGTATAAGTGAGAGTCTTTAGTCGAGTAGGAGGTTTCAATTTCATTTGTATTGCAAGGTTGTGTCTTGGTTTAAGTTCCTTCAATAAGCTATAGATAAGACTGTCTACAATGTAAAGTTCAGTTGATGGTTATTAAATAAAATTGGTATTTGAAGGAGCATATTGCTAGAGCCGTGGGTTCCCTAAGGGGGACTTGCAGCAGCCTAGAGAGAAGATTTCTGCATAATTTTGTGAAACTGAAAGCCTCCTTCCATCCTCTAAGTAAGACACTCCTCCCCTCTCATCTGTTCCATCCACAGGCTTCTCATCGAAAAAGAGTTCCCTCCACCTTCCCCTACCCTGCAGTAGCCTTTATTCCCGTTTGATGTAACCACATCCAGCAAGCATTGGGTGATGTGAACAAAGATTGCCCCCCCTGAACCTAAAGTGGGCCCCAAGGCCCACCCAAGCAAGCTGGCCAAACCCTAGTACAGGTGTATTTTGGGCATTTTAGGCCCTTTTAAACGGATGAAATCTAAATTCCAGAATGCTAGTAGAGTCCCAGTCCTTTTTAAATTCTTTATTTGAGTTGTGGTTTCATTGGTTAATTTTTAGTTAAAGATTCTGCAAGAAAGAGTTTCTATCTTCAAGGAGTCTGTTTTTTATTGGAATTTGTTTTTATTAGTAGTTGTGGGTTACTTAGGTAAGGAGTCTTTTCTAAAGAGGACTCCTATAGATAAGTCAGTGTTTTGTTTCAAGAAGAATTATTTTTATTTAGGTGGTGATTAATTAATTGTAAAAGGGTATCCTAAAGTCAAGCCTCTTCCAGTCCAAGAAAAGTTAAAGCCAGAAGATCCGATCCAAGAGGTTCTACAAATAGAGGGCAGCACCCTAAGTGACTACACAGGCCAAACCAAATCCTCTTATCCAAACAGAAGGCATTCACAACCAAGTCAGAAGCTTCCTCCAGAGAGTGTGCCATAAAAGATTGACAAAATTACCCTAGAAGTGGAAGATACCCAGCTAGAGTCTCATCAAAGAAGGGGAGTTGTTGTCCCTGACTTTCATCAACCAACTTCTAATCAAGAGACCTTGTGGCCACCGTTAGAGGCAGCCCTAGAAAATTCCAGTGATAAGGTAATCTACTTGGACCAATATCAATGTCCTAGAGAGATAACAAAAGAACAGTTGTTGTCAATGACAACTACAGCCACCCTAGAAGAGTTCGATGGTGACCCCAAGGCTAGAGTAGTGAAGAATCAAAAGGGAGTTTCTTAAAACAAACACCACAAAATAGCGAATTGAAATAGAAACAAAACGAAAACACACAAAGATTTAACGTGGTTCACACACAGATGTGGTATGCTACATCCACGGGTGAAGAAGAGTTTTTCACTATGTAGAAGAAGAACTGAAGGAGATCTCACAACCAATCACCAATAATGGCATTACTAATACTTTCACCCAAACCCTAATCGAAATGCTGAAATCTCTCAAACAATCTGTGGTAGGCAAACATAAGATACATATGTATAGACTCCAATCGGGTAAACGGGTTGACCCATCGGCCCAAGCCCTCCACTTCCACCTCAGATCTCTGCAAACGGGTCACTCGGGTTGCCTACCAAAATATGTTGGTGCAGGTCCATATTCCAAATCGGGTACAAGAATTCGGTCAAAAGATAACACAATTCATGTCTTGGAAAGCAAGAAATAATAATTGATGAAGGCGCCCTTATAGAATGCATAAACATGACCAAATCAGCAACCCTAGTCAAATTTGTAAATAATGAGGTACCCACCCCACTGGAGATTGCCTATGTCTTTAGCACCATGGAAAAGTAATGCTGCCCCCTGTACATCAGCTCTATATCAGCCCCTATTCCTTGAGAGACAAGCCCTCCATTGGGTCTAAAAATTTGTCTTGGAAGAGATTCTACTAGGTTTCTCTAAGCTTTAGCTAGAATACAAATAGAGGTGGTGACAGTTAAGGACTCCTAGAGCATTGACTCAATGACTTCATCTTTCCTCCTTGGGCTTTTGACCAACAAGCCCTTAGGATTGAGGACTTCTTCCCCACTAGTCCTACTATACCAGAGTGTTGTCTTATAGCAATACTAGCAGCCACATATCTACTACTTCCTCTTCACTGCAAGATGTGATGACAAGTCCACTCCAAAGATTTCCGAAGCATAAAACCAGGAACATTCGATCAACACATTCATCGGGAGATGAATGCTTTCAAGAAGGGGAGAACTGATGTGTATATATATATATGTGATGCATTCCCCATCAATAAGAGATGATTTGATAATATAATATTGCTTTTTAATGAGAGTTTTTGTCTATGGAGAAATGCATAAGGAATTGCTATCACAAGTTGATTTCTTTTCTTCTCAACATCTTCTATCACTCAAGCTGCTGTTGAAGGTCTTCAGTAACAGTTAGTTGAATTATCCCCTATCCCAATTCTTCTTCTTTTAATCCTCTAAAGCCAAACTACGCCCCCTTTTATCCCATCAAAATTCATTGCCATTAGATTCATTTTAAATCAACCAACAGCTCCCATACAATTTGATTCTTCTTGCTGTCCCATCCCATCATCATAAACCCTGATTTTCTTATCGAAATAAACAATAAGAAGAAGCAGCCTTGTCCCAACTTAAATGGGGTCAGCTACATGGATTCTTGCCTTTCAGTACATGTCCTAAGCTATGCATATCCTTTCTCACCTATTCTCTTAAGGTTATCTTTGGTCTAGCCTTAACTCTTATGGATAATATCACTTCTTCGTACAGAGGCATTTACATGCTCCATTGAACGTGGTCATGCCACCTCAAACGACTTTCTCGTAGCTTATCGTTGATTGGAGCTACTCCCAAACCAGCTCTAATATGACCATTCCTTATTTATCCTTCTTAGTTTGGACACTCATCCGTCTTAGTATCCTCATTTCTTCTATACTGAGTTTATCTTCTTGGTACATCTACATTGAGTTTATCTTTTTAATTTTTTTAACAATCCAACACTTTGCACCATACACCATCGCTAGTCAAACGATGGTCCTATAAAAATTTCCTTTAAGCTTTAAAGGAATACAACAATCACTCATGACTCCAGACGCACATCTCCACTTCATTCACCTTATTCTGATTTTGTAGGGAACATTATCCTCTATATCACCTTTTTAATTTATGGTTGAACCAAGGTTACTTAAAACAATCACTTTGAGGAATCTCCTTATCATCAAGTTTCACCACCTCATCGCCAAAGTAAAAAACTAGATATTCTGTTTTTGTCCTATTTAGTTTAAAGCATTTTGATTCCAAAATAATCTCCATGATTACAACTTGCTATTAATCCCAACTTAGTTTAAACCCTGGTTCTCTTATTCAAATAGTTTTACAATAATAATAATGATGATGAAAAAAGAGCTTTATTTTGTTTATATAAGGTTACATACAGAATGTGTATTATGTGAGAATTGTTTCCAGCCAAATCTAATTCTTCAAACATGATGATATTCTAATGGGATCTTCCTCTGACCGTTAGGGGCACCTTATTCGAATTTCAGATTCATCCACGCAGCCTATTTTCTGAAATTACCCTTTTATCCTTCAGTATTTCAAATCTACTAGGAATCCTCCCTAATTCTTAAATTTGAGTTTGGTTGTGTTTAAGATCCTGGAAGACTAGCCTCTAGTTGAACCTCTTCCATCTAGGGCTACCTCATGATACTTGTTGTATCTTGCATTTTTATATTGCTTTTTGTTGCAAAAGCGTATTTCCACATGTATCCTGTTTTATCGTAAGAACTCCCTTATGTTTAAGAGTTGGGTTGAGACAATTTAGGGCTATAAATGGCTTCTTTGTCCTTCACGGTGAAAACTGTCATAGAGCCCGGGATTTAGGTGAACCACATGAATCTTGTCTTGTGCATCTGTCTTCTCCTTTTTTCTTGTTTTCATTGTGTATGGACAGTAATGCTTTTTGAGATTAGGGACACCATTGTCAGTATATTTTAGTTCCTTGAGCAAGAACATATTCAAATAATATGAATGTGTCCCATGACTGCAGGCTGGATATTGCTTTTATATTGACTTGGTCATATTTGATTCCAGGTTCTTCCAGCATTAAAATGCAGAATGATCGGTCTCGAGCTTCATTTCAAGTAGGTTACCATGATATTTCTTCTGCATGGAGTCTTGATATGGGAGGTTTTGCATGCTTATTACTAGTGGTCATGTTGCATAGTATAACTGACTTATTTGGTGTAATTGGGTTGGTTGGGTTCCATTGATTCTGTTGTATCATAATATTTCTATTCAAAGGTGCAGTTGATAGTTGATATTATTTATACATCCCCGAATGTTTTTCGGTGTACATTTTTGAGATGTATCACAGTATGTCTATCCCTGTGCATATCATGTGGTTTCTTGTATGAAATTGGTAATCATACAGGAGTCTATATTTTAGGATGATTCTGGTTGGTGTAGGTCCCTTACATAGCCTACCTTTTAGGATTTAGCACTTCATCTCAGAGTCTTCACACTTTACTAGGCCATATTTTCCAGTGCCGTATAATTCCATTCGTGTGTTGAATTTTCTGCGAGTCTAATACCAGAACTTGCTATATGATGCCTTCAGATTTGTCCGGAAAAATAAAATTATACCCTGATGGTTGAGAATTTTGTACCAAATGGACGTGTGGTTGGTCTATTGGAGGAGGAAGAAAAAGTTGGCTTGATAGAAAGGGTTAGGAAATTTATCAATCCAAAACACTTTTTTTTTTCCTTTTGCAGCCTTGTGCTTCATTTCTGGATTACAGAATTGGAGGTCTTTCATTTGAGAAGCCAATCTTCTTTGACTTGAGGGTTAAAATTATTCACTAAATTATATTATTTTGTGTTAATTAGGGGTGTAAACGGATCGGATTCAGATTGTATAGTGGTAATACCATATCAACATCCTATTATATTCGGACGGATTTGGATAATATCTTATCGGATTTTGGGTGGATTCAATCAGATTTGGATAATAATCAGATAATTATTTTCTTGAATAGATTCTTCTAAATGGGATTGAATACAAGTTTTTGTCCACTTGGTAACATATTTACCACTTTATTTGTGAGGATTAAGTTTGAAATTTAAGAATTTAGAAAAGTAGTTATTTTAGTAAAAAAAAAAATCACATATCTCAAATAAAAAATATAAAAAAATAAGAAAAACAAAACCAAGTAACTTAATCGGATAATTTTATCGAACGGATAATAACCAGTAGAGGTATATCATATCTGCATCCTAATAGTAATTGGATAAATTCGGATATACCTAAACGGATGTGGATGCGAATTCAGGAGTGGATTTTGGTTATCCATTTACAGTCTTAGTATTATAAGCGAAGTTCTGCTCCAAGAGCTTCATGATGGTGATACTAATAATTTACAATGGCATAAGTAGAGAACTCGAAAATTTCAAATGGGAATGGCACTCTTGAGAGAGCCAACCAGATTCACTCACACTGGAAGTACCAAGAACTGGGGGACAAGACGAACTTGTCATGAGAGTAGTTGAAGAAGATTTTAGTTAGGGGAGCCAAGGGTAACCCATCATTAACAACACAGTTATTGTATCCCAGTACTTTGAACAGCCTTGGATTGACTAGAGCCTGATAAAATCCTCCGCATTTAACATGAATATCGATGGCTGGACACATGGGGCAGTTGTTCTGAATATCCACCATGAACTTGGGAGGACTGCCAAACCCAACCTGAGTCTGTGTTACTGTAGGCTTGTTGGTACTGCACTTCAAGCCGCACCCTGCAAATAATGATCTCCAATTAGCTCCAAAATGCTGCTTAGAAGAATAGATTTCTGAAGCACCCATCTTACTGTCCTTAATGTGTTTGGAGGAGTTCATGATATACATGAATCAGATGAAGAGTTTTGATCTTTCTCTACAAGAATATAAGAAATAAAGCAGGGGTATAGAGAGAGTGCAAACCATGTGGGAGATAGGCTTGAGCGAGGAGAATTCCAATGACAAGCTTCAGGTGTCTTTGGCTTGGCATTTTCAGCTCCAATATGAGATAACACAGGAAGTGTTTGAAGAAATTTTCTACTCATCTCATTATATATAGAGAAAGAAAGGTACAATGTCAGTCAGAGTGAGACGGAAGGGTCACATGCAGGTTAAAAGAGAAAAGGTGGATTGAGAGGATGAGAATGAGAGAGAGAGAGATACGTGCCTCCCACCGAACGACCTGGCTCACGTGGTGGCAAAAGTGTAGAGAGGCCTTATCTGTCATATGCACTGCTATTGGCTAAACTCTTTTAGAGCACTTTTTGGGTACTCCCAATCACATGCTCTGCTGAATGCTTCTACCATGTACATGTGATGGTCCTTGACACTCAAGGAAGCACCGTCTTCTAACTTTGACAGATACAACTTCCATATTATTCCATGACATTAAGGAATACATCTCTTTCTCTCTCTCATACACACACTTCATGGCTTGTAGGCATTCGAGTAGGAGTCCAGATCTTTTTCACCTACCCTGTCCTCCCATCCTTCTTACTTTCACACATGACCTGGTATACAGGCAAGTCAGTGTCAGCCCAATTGTGAGGATGGGAGGATGATGGCCTGTCTGGGTGGAGAAGATCTGAATTCTTCAAATTGCTATGGTATTTTATATTTATTGGATACTGATGACCATTACCAGCTATATTTGTACAAACCCTAAATTGCTGACATGATATTACAGATGTAAACAAGAACTAAAATGTAATGCCGTCATTATTCCCCCAACCATCATATTAGATCTTCATCGCCATACAGAGTTTGGATCCTCTCCTTGGAGGGGCTTGCGCAATGAGTGCCCAATGAGTTTCAAAATTCAGCCGAGTCTGATATTTTAATCCAAAAGTTAGGATAAATCCAACGAGTGTTCGTAGATTGGAATATTACATATGGAATCATATAATTCATTAGGCATTTATGGGGAGATTTCCTCTGAGGAGAGGAACCAAATATACCCACACATGCTTCTACGAATTGAACTCTGGAGCCAATGCCTAGGGAAGTATACCCACAGCTGATATGTACAAGAAACATTCCGAAGGTTAATTGCGTTGATGTAGAGATCTATGTTGCAAAGCCTAGCATGGGATTCATTCTTGGGTACTGACGTCCCTAGAGATGGAGAAGGTCCTACAGTTATTGCTCTAGAACCCTTGGGGACTTGGGTTTTGATTCTTGGAGACGAGATCAATTTCAAACCTTGTACCTTCACACCTTTTAATCCATAGAGTACTGACATTCCATGATAGCATTTTAACCCAGCCATTTGTCATTTGGTAGAGACATTAGACGCAAGCGACACGATCCTTTTGGACGTTAAAAGTAAAATTGAATTGAAAATCCTTTTCTTAATCAAATTCCTTCAATTCTCCTTCCAACCTCCTCTTAACCCTTACACACCCTTAAGCCCTCCATGGTGCGAGATTACTTGGGCATTTCCTCTCATTTTTTTTCCCTTCTTTCTTTGGATATGAGGTTCATCTGGGTCAACTTATGCGCACTGCAACTATATCTTCACAGTAGCATTTTATTTATAATTTGAATATATGGTGTGAGTTTGCCCCTAGTCCCAAGGAGGAGGTGTGATCCCTTGGCCTCATGCCATGAGGCATTGGTCTTTTGCCAGTTGAACTAACCTCTTGAGATTATTCCTCTCAATTTAGAAAATCCCAATTGGATTTGATTTTTGGGACGGTAAGAGGTAAGAGAAGCAGAACTGTATTATTCATTCAATGAAAGGAAGAGTTCTAGATCCTTTACCTTTGCAATGGATCTAAACACTGGAGGTGCTTCTTTGCGTTCCATTTCCCTTCTTTCAGCTTGTGAACTCTATAGGTTATTTCCACGCTTCCAAATCGGCGAACCACAGTGTTGGAGGTTCAGGATTAGCTTGGAGATTTCGTAGAGCATGAGAGAATATTATAAATCATGTGTATTTCTGTTTGGTTTTCCATCCCTCTATTTATAATGTTTTTCCTCAACCCTAATTCCTTAATTAGGGTTTTCCTTAGACTCATCAAAGGGAGAGAATATTAGAGTATTGTTTAGACTCAATTAAATAGAGGAGTAGTCATCTTAAACTACATAACCATCTTACCACCACCTATGACGCAAATTGTAGTGGGACCCACCCACTATTATTAACATCTCCCACTCGCCACAAGGTGGCAGAGTTATCCAAATGCTCTGATCAACTCTAATCCTTTCAATGCGGAAATGGAATGTGCGACCTAAGAGATGTATCTAGGATAGGAGTGTTATATCAAGTCTCCATCAAACCAACATAGCACATCACTTGAAAATTATCTCATTATACCCTAAAAAATTCAATTATACCCAGTTCCACATTCTTGATCCCTCATAGTGAGCAATATTGAACTATCCTCATATGATGTACTCATGGCTTTGTCAAATGACAAGTTGTAAAATCCGGCCTTATCCTAACCCTGACCCGACCCGAATTTTGTACTGTTGTAGGTCCGAAGACCCGGAGTGGAGGTAGAAGAGACTTGTGGACCCTCATAGTTGAAGATTCGGTGCTTGATCCAGAGCCTATGGACATTGACAGTGTTGCCCCTTACTTGAGCACATTGTCAGTGTTTAGTGAAAATCTACGCATCGAAGAAGATTAAATTAGTTGAAGCACCTAATGAACTCCCGTGCTCAATCCGAAGGTATTTCTTGAAACTAGACTTGTTGATTGACTTGTAGGAGAAAACCCAACTCAATTAGGATCAGTCTGGCCTTCCAAATCCACACTCTAAGGTTGCTGTCAGCCTTGGTCGACTGACCAGTTGACCAGCCAGTCGACCAGCAGTTGTTAACTTCGAAAAATAACAAAAATCTTGACCATTTTGACCCTACCTTTTTGGAACTCGTGAATGACGGTCTACCCTAATCATTGGCACTCCAGAGAACGAGGAGTGACATTCCCTAGGCCATCTCTTGGTGTTTGTGAAGAATATTGACTCTAATCATTGGCATTCCATCTCAATCATTTTTTCAAGGTATGGATTCTTTTCTTCTCCTTCTAATCTACTCAATCTCCTATTAATTTCTACTCTTGGGACCATGGCTGAAGTGCTGCAACCTTGCAAACACTTGGCCATGAGCTCCCCCTTTCATTTCCATTAACCTCACTTCATTCTTGCCATGATATACTTCCATTATGATTACTTACATTGCAACTCCATGATTTCTTTCATTTCAACCTATTCTTTAATTCACACTGATGTGTAGATGTGTGTTAGGTCTGAATTACTATTGATTCATGATTCTAATTTAGTTCTTATCATTTCTTTAGTTGATTTCCCATCATTCCTTGCAATTACAATCAATTCCAATTCAATTCTTGATGTCTAACATATGGAACATAGGGTTTCGATTTGGGTATTCATATTTGGACCATTGGATCATGATAAAATTTAGTGTGTAGTGTCCTCATATTGCCGTGATCATTCCCTCCAAGTTTCATATCGATCAGAGCATTAAAAAATCAGTTTCGGGCCAATTCTCCATTTCTACCCATTACTGTTTGCTCTGGTCGACTGCTTGGTCGACTGACAATCGACCAAGATATGACAGCAACTCTGTCCTTGGCCGATTTACTTCGTTTGACCTCCGATTCGATTGTTTTCTTCTCTAATGTTGCTTATGTGTTGTCTAGGGTACAAACATTGACTTTTGGACTATTCTTGGTGATTCTTGGTATTATTTCCGACTCGATTAAGGTAAGGACGGTTGTTACCCTAAGTACGTTGATTATGCAAATCTACTTCTACTTTGAAAACTTAGTAGATATACTTCATTAGTGTATTCCTTAGCCATGTATGACTATTGTATGCACTTTATATCAGTAATACTATGTTACATGTCATTCGGAATATCATGCTTAATTATTTTTTATGATTACATATATGACTGGTCGTGTTATATAATGTCTTGGTTTATATGATGAATTATTGATCATGTATGATATAATGAGATTGAGCATGTGAATGACTAAGTATGACTTGGGATTGGGAAGTGTCCTACCAACACTTCTGTCCTTGGATATCGGAGGGAATAGCATGGGATGTTCTCCGAAGGTGTCCATCGACGCTTTCCCGGATTATTGGATGACATACATAGGATTGTCTAGATGTATGGCTAGGACTATCCTTGTTGTATCAGACCCGAATCGGAAGGGTATTGAGACTGAACAACCCGTGGTAATAGTGTGATTTGATTGACGCTCAAGACCGGTAACCACCCTGTGAGAGGACATAGATCATGCTATGGATACCCGTTAGGGGCCATTTATTGGTAGGGTTGCAAATAGCTAGACTTGGGCTCACGGGTAGCCCTAGACTGGGAGTCATATCCGTGAGGGGACGTGAGAGCTTCTCGTCTGCTATTTGTGGATGACCAATAGGGTTGATGAGTCCGTAATCCGAGTTGGTTGTAGCCATAGGATACGCTGACTCTAGTGTGAAGGATACGAAACCGAGTTGGTCGATGCCATAGGGGAAGTTTCCGGATCTGACTTGATACGACTGAGTAGATGACTTGCATTGGGCTAAGCTTTGCTGTGACATGTGCCAATACTTATACCAATGGTGATGTGAGAGAGTGGTGACCTAATCCCCAACCATGGTTTCTGATGAGGACTTTACCCAATTACCGCGGCAGACCCAAAATATCATGTATGATTGAGGGGGAGTGACAGACGACCTAAAGAAGTATGGTGCTATGGCTTAAAGCATGCCTACCTTAGAGACTAGCATACTCAGAGTTAGAATCATATTGCATTATTGTTTCATATCATCTTACATCATATCATGACTTGTATTATATGATTTGTGTATTGTGGAACGACTCGCCTTGCTGAGTTCTTTTGAACTCATTCCTTTTGTGCATTTGTTTTTGTTAGACTTATCTGCAGGTACTGAAGACATTGATGGCTCCTACTACGAGGCGGAGCAGGATCCCTCATACTACGGTGAAGGTCCTGGCCATTACGAAGGTTACGGTGAAGGTGCCGAGGGTGATTACCCTCCATACCAAGATTAGCCCGACCTTGTTATGGGAGAGGCCGTGCTTGGTTTCTTTTGTGTATACATACGAGGACACCTTATACAAGATGGAGGAGACCCTAGCTTAGGCCCTTTTCTGTCATTCTGGAACTTGGACATGTTATGTTAACTTTTATGGATTTACTCTTTGATACTGGGTTTGTAACTTAACTTAATTAACCACTTTCCGCTGCTACTGAGGGAGTGACTTCTGATCGCTCTCTCTCTCTTTTGAGATTACCTTTATATATACTTGATACCTTATGAATTTCCGCACTCTGATTTGGTTATCTATTTCTTATCCATTTTGATCTAGTTATTACTTGCTTAAAACATTGATTATATTGTTCGTGATTATGTTATCGTGTATGTGGGAGGCATGGCCGCTCGATCCTTGATCATCGGGCTGTGGATCACATTCCCGGGTATGCCAGATAGGGTACCGGCTGGGTGGATGTGACACAAGTCGCCTGGGCAATGAGTCACATCACTGATGGGTATATAATGAAAAGTTTTCCAGTAGCCCTCATGCCATTTGGATTATCCCCAACTGCTTTCCTAGTCTTGCCCTGCGAGACCACATCATCCATGATCCTAAGGAACAAGCTAAAGTAGCATCATTGGGTGTCCTCTTTGTGGCATTGTCTAAAGTAAAGGGTACAAGTAGCATCAACAAAATGTGATCCTGATAGCTCACACAGTGATGAAGCAGGGATCCATTCATTTACTCTCATCATCGGTCGACTTCAGCACATGCAACAAACATGCATGCTATGGCATAACTCCCATTGATATGGGCATGTCACAAAAAAAAATACGCCATATGAATCTTGGTTCAGTCGCTACTTAAAGCGCCTAACCTGATTCTTCTACAATCAGTCACACAATGACTAATTATAAAAGATTCACATTCGGCTACAATCTAGGCAACACAGAAATGTGATGATTCTATGTTCGACCATTGAGGTCTCATCTTAGTTCCAACTAAGGCGCTTGACATTGGTTTGAAAGCCCCCTAAAGCCTTACAAACCCTTAGGCTCATCTTGCTCGCTGCCAAGGTGAATTACCAGTATGAGTGGGTCAATTCCATGCCTGGTGACATCTTTATAAAATATACTAACTCATTGCACTACATCATCTGCATGTGAGAATAGGCTGAGACTTCTCAAAAGTCTTCTAAGCCAAACTGCCTCTTGAACAGCAGCTGAGCATGCAACATACTTGGCCTCCATCGTGGACAAAGCAATGCAAGTTTGCTTCTTGCTGCTTCAAGTAACAGCTCCACCTCCAAGGACAAAAACATCACCTGAGGTAGACTTTTGCTCATCTTGATCACTGCCTCAGTCAGCATCATTGTAACCTCTCAACCTCAAATTTGAACCACTATATGTGAGCATGAGGTTTGTTGTCCCATGAAGGTAATGGAAAATCCTTTTTACTGCTTGGCAATGGGTAAGTCTGGGTTACTCTGGTAATGACTGACCATCCCAACAGCATAGCAGATATCTGGGCGCATGCATATCATCGTGTACATCAGACTACCAACCGCAGAAGCATAGGGTACTCTTGACATTTGATTTTTCTCTTCTTCATTCTTAGGGTATTTATCTAGGCTCAGTCTGCACGTTTTGTCCATTGGTGTATCAATGGGCTTAGAAATTTGCATGTGGAATCGTTCAAGGACTTTCTCTAAGTAAGTTTGTTGAGACAAACCAAGAAATTTCTTTGAGCGATTCCTCACTATCTTGATGCCTAACACAAAGTTGGCTTCGCTCATGTCCTTCATCTCAAATATGAAAGACAGCCACTCTTTAGTAGCGACAATCATGTCAATGTCATTCCTTGCTAAAAGGATATCATCGACATATAAAGAGAGAACTAAGAATCCTTTCTTGGACCGTTTTATTTACACACAATGATCTTCTTCAATCACATCAAAGCCATTCGAAGTTACAACATGATGAAATCTAAAACACCATTGTCTGGACGCTTGTTTGAGGCCATATATGGAAACATTTAAGGTGGAAAACTTTGCGCTCATGTCCCTTGGACTCAAAACCCATTGGTTGATCCATATAGATCTCTTCGTCCAGTTCTCCGTTGAGAAATGTCGTTTTAACATCCATTTGAAAGAGTTCTAGATCTAGTCTTGCCACAATGGATAATATAAGACAAATGGATGCTATCCTCACCACAGGGGAGAATGTCTCATCATAGTCCACACCCTCTCTTTGGGTGTAGCCTTTCACCACAAGTCGTGCCTTATATTTGTCAATTGATCCATTGGCCTTACGCTTAACCTTAAGAACCCATTTGTTCCCAATAGTTTTGCAATTAGGTGCAGGATCAACTAACTTCCAGATCTAGTTCTTTTCCATAGAACTCAACTCATCTTCTATAGCAGCCAACAATTTTTCCTTAGCATGTGATTATAGCGCTTCCTTTAGGGATGCAGGCTCTTCCTCATCAGCTAAGGCACACAAAAGTACGTCCCCTTCAATCTCTAATCGACAATGGGGAATATGTCCTCTTGTGCTTCTACGTGCATTGAGATCACAATCGTTTATGGGTGTGTCCCCACTAGGTTCACAGTCTACATTCGTGCTCCACTTGGTGCACTATGACCAATATCTTCTTTGGCGAATAAAGGATGTGTTCTTTCCCCACCCTCGCCAAGAGGATTTGGTATGCTGTGATCCTCCTCTATCTTATAGAAGTCAAGATCTCTATGCGCATCATATAAAATAGGGTAATCTACTTCTAGAAAATCGACATCTCATGACTCAATCTCAGTCATACCTCCACTAGGGTGTTTACCATACATAACATATCCCTTAGAGCTATTAGGATACCTCACAAAGATGCATTTCTTAGCTCTAGGTCCTAACTTCCCGTACTTATAGGAGAGGTGTGAACATACCCAGCACAACCCCATGGTCGTATATGTCCTAGAGCAGGCTTTGTACCTTTCCATAGCTCATAGGGTGTAGATGGTATTGACTGAAATGATACTCTATTCAGGATATAGGTTGCAGTCTAAAGTGCATCTCCTCAAAAACTAATTGGGAGGTTTGCTTGCGCCATCATGGACCTAACAATGTCCAATAGAATTCTATTCCTTCTTTCTGCTACAATATTTTGTTGCGGAGTGTTAGGAATAGTTAATTGTCTCACAATTCCTTTTTCTTCACACAATTTTTTAATTTGTTCAGATAAATATTCGCGTCCACAGTCAGTTCGCAGAATTTTTAAATTCCGACCTAATTGATTCTCAACCTCTGTCACAAAGCGTTTGAAGCAATCTAATTGTCACGCCCTCCCAGCCGGTACCCTATCTGGCATACCCGAGAGTGTGATCCACAGCCCGAAGATCAGGTATCGAGTGATCAACCTCCCACATAAACAATAACATAATCATGAACAATCATAACATGAGTGCGGAAGATAAATCATAGATCCAATAATGAAAGAATGAATCATAAACGAATCGGAATAATAGACATAATCAGAGTATCAAACAGATAAGTAAAGTGAAGCAAAAATCCCACTTTACATCCAGCGGAAAAGTAGCTCTAAAGAATAAACTAGATAAAAGCTAATCCCAGTAGCAAGTACATTGGGTAACTAAATTATTCTCCACTTTGTAGACGACATCCTTGTAGGTGTAGATCTCATAAATAGCACAAGGACGCTTCCACTCAATGGACGGACTAAGCATCGTACGGAGCATAACCACCCGTGGGATCTTCAGAGTAATTGTGGTAACCGCAATCACCTTCCTGGAGATATGTATGTCTCTTCGCCTTGCGCTTCCTCATAGGAACCGTCATAGTACTCAGTACCTGCAGGATAGTCTAACAACATTGTACAATAAAGGAATGAGTTTCAAAGAAACTCAGTAAGGCAGTTAAAATCCATAATAACACAAATGGCAGGATTCCAGAACAATCATAAATGCAATATGATATGAGACAAACAATGAATGAATGAATCTAACTCTATGTATGCTGGTCTCTATTGGCAGACATGCTTTAAGTCGTAGCACCGTACTTCTTTAGGAAAGTCCACTCACATCCTCAACCATTTAAGATATCTTGGATTCTCTCACGGATCATTTCACCGGTCTTGAGCAGCCGATTGGTAATGGGTCCTTCATCCCTCAGGACAAACCTTGGCAGGGGGTTAAGTCAACACACTCTCTCACAACCATTTGGTATAAGTACTTGGCGCATGTCAGGGTAAAACCTAGCCAAATGCAAGTCTTCTACTTGGTTACATCAAGTCAGATCCAGATACTTCCATTCCTCGTCCCTGACGATCCTTTCCGGTATCCTTCACACTAGAGTCCTCATAGTCCCTGACTACGGACTCACCAACCCTATTGATCATCCACATATGGTAAACGGGAAGCTCTCACGTCCTCTCACGGGTTGGTTACCGGTCTTAAGCGCCCGTGAGCCCAAGTCTAACCATATGCAACCCTACCAATAAATGGCCCCCACAATGTGATTCCTGTCCTCTCACGGGTTGGTTACCGGTCTTGAGCGCCCATGAATCCCCATTGCTACCACGGGTCGTTCGGTCTCAATACCCCTCCGATTAGGGTCTGACATAACAGGACATCCTAGCCAAACACTACTAGACAATCCTATATATGTCATCCAACAGTTTAGGAAGGTGTCCAGAGGGCATCTCCGGAAACATCCCATAATATTCCCGTAGTAGTCCAAGGACAGAAGTGTCAAAAGGACACCTCTCCTTTCCAAACCATACGTAAGCATACACATGCATCAATTCATATCATCACATATATGGTAACTCCATATATGGAAAGAAATCAGTAATTACAATCACTTGTATAACATTGGTAAGTAAATCATACATGAATCAACTCAATATGAATAAGTAATGCTACTGTAATCAAAGTTATGCAACAGTAGTATATCATTGTAAGAATCTAATTTAGGAAACATATTAATGATATTCAAATATAGAAACTAGATTCATGCTATCTATGTAATTAAGGAAATAACCATCCTTACCTTTTATAACTCGCAAAGGAATCCTAAGAAATCAAGTAAGATCTTGGCAAACTTGAGAAGAAGGTCCTAAACAAGTATATACAACATATTAGGAAAGATCCCTAGCAGAATATATATCAAAATATCCGAAACAGACCAATTCTGGAGTTGCTGTACTCATTGGTCGAGTGGATTGGTCGAGTGGTCCAGTCGACCAATCAATCGACCAATGCAGAACGATAGCTTATAAAATCAGAGTTTTAAGATATGAAATCCGAATTTGGTGGTTCAAAAGGGTACTAATCAAGGGGTAGACTATATCAGTAGTATTCTAACATAAAGGGGACCTCAAAACACTAATCAAATCAAGGTATCAAGATCCAAATTAGGAAACAAAAAGTTACCATAAATAAATCAAACATGGATCTTGATGAATTTTGAAATAGAAAACAAGGACAAGAACTATAGGAGGATGGATCATTGCTTTCGGTAATGAAAACATGAAAACATACATAGGTCTTCATGGAATAAGGCTTAGAAGCATAAATCTAAATAAGGAAATAAAACCTACCATATATGTAATTATCATGCATCATGAAGAACACATAGTAAGGTAGAAGAGAACAACTAGAATTCTATGGATTATGGATCATGGAAAGAAAACACAACCATTAACCACTAACATGATCAATGAAAGAAGATCCAAAGAGATCAGAATTCAGATTAGAAGATTAACAGAGATTAAATCATGGTTTGATCATGAATCCTTCAAAAGCTTGCAATGATCATGGTTAAGATCATTGTTCTAGCCTTAAATCCTTAGGATGATCATGAGAACATGTTCGGAGATGTTTGCAACAGAGAATGCAGCATCTCTTCTACTGTCTCAACTCAAAAAGGAAAGAAAAACAAAGATGGAGGAGAAGAAGAGAGAGTAGACATACCTTTTGATGCAAAAAGAAGAGTTCCGACGAAGATCCGCCAAGAAAACTCCAAGGATGCAAGAGAGATGACTTGCAGAGGTCTTTGGTTCGTTCCAGAGGGTTTGGAGGCAGCAAATACGAAGTGGACTCGAGGTTAGACTTAAATAGAGCAAGAATCAACCTAATTGCCAAAGACAGCACCCATTGGTCGAGTGGATTGGTCGACTGCCCGGACCGACCAATCGGTCGACCAATGCCGACAAAGCAAGGCCAAAACAGGGAATTGAAGGTCCAGATCAAATCCAATCCTAAAGGGGTTTTGCACACAAGTCAAGTGACTTACCTAGTAGGTAGAAATGCCTTCAAACCAAGATAGAGAGCACTCCAAGTCCATCAACTAATTAGATCTTCATCAGGATTCTGTTTCCATAAATAGAACCTCATCATCAACCTTCATGGATTCAAAGCCAGACACCAAGTCCTCTACTGGGATGGCCCAAAGCTGACTTCTTACTTTACTTCGGGTCATCGGACCTACAAATAACAAGGTTTCCGGGTCAAGGTTAGGGCTGGGTTTCACACTAATGCTTCATGACGGAGAGCGATCAAATAAACGTAAACATATTGCGAATAATCATCTATAAAAGTGAGAAAATATGAGGCACCATGTTGACATGCCTTAACATTCATGGGTCCACAGATGTCAGAGTGTACTAACTCTAATGGTTGAGTTGATCTGGGTGCCTTTCCAAAAGGCTTCTGATGAGCCTTTCCATCCAGACAAGGTTCACATATGGGCAGGTCTACTTTAGCGAGTGAGCCTAAAAGGCCAACTCTAGCTAACCGTGACATCCTATCCTTTCCAATGTGACCTAATCTATGTCATTTTACAGATCGTATATTACTGTCAACAATTAAAGAAGTAGACTTAGAGATATCGGAATCAAATCTAATTTAAAAAATTCATTGTCAAGAATGAAGTGGCCCCATATGACCCCTTCAAATAACAAATCCAAAGCACTGTTGGAAAAATTGAAAGAATATCCAAAACTTAAAAGTGCTGAAATCAAAACTAAATTATGCATTATGTCTAGTGCATAGAGTACATCATGGAGGATCAACGTGCGACCCGTTCGTAAGGTAAGTTGGACTAATCTAATGCCTTGAACATCAATGTTGGCGCCGTTTCCCATGTAAATTCTATGCACTCCCAATGACACTTTGCGATAATTTATGAAACTGCCTCTTTCCCATGTGACGTTTCTGGTTGCTCTTGTATCAACAATCCAATCTAATTGTGTTAAGGCAACCAAAACATGTGTACTCAAAAAGGTACAAGGAAAAGATAAAAATGGTACATTCTTTGACTTAGTGCAATCATGAGCAAAGTGTCCCTTCTTTTGGCAGTTGTAGCACGTTATTTTGGACATGTCTTTCTTACCCCCACGCTTTCCATTTTTCTGTTTGACCATTCCCTCCCTAGGTGCCAAGTTCCACTTTTCTGTTTGACCATTCCCTCCCCTAGGTGCCAAGTTCCACTTTTCTGTTTGACCATTCCCTCCCTAGGTGCCATGTTCCAAGTAACTTCTTGATTCCCTCTTTTAAGTCATTTACGTTTGGGCCATTTGCCCTTAAGTGTACCTGCCTAAGCAACAAGAGCAGTTGTGTGGGTTGCCTCTAGGCGCTCCACTTCCATCTCATGGTGTTGAGCTAGATCAGCATACGTCTTGATGCTCTCAAGATGAGCAAATACTTGTTTCATTGGTGCCCAAGAATCAAGTAAGGTCCTAATCAAGGCCTGGATTTGTTCCTCATCAGAAAGGTCATGTACAACATCTTTTAATTTGCAAACCATTTCCTTGACAGTTCTGATGTGCTCAGTCATTTTATGCTTGGGGTCCATTCGGTACATCTCAAACTTAAGTATCATACCTCGCAGTCTAGTTGTGGATGTACCCACCAAAAACACGCTTCAGCTCATCTCACATGGATTTAGCTGTAGGGAAAACCTCATATTCCCCTTGTAGGTCATCTTGCATGGCACTTAGCATGAAAAACCGTGCACTTCGGTCTTTCTTAACCCAAGCATCATACAGATCCTTATCCTTACGAGACTAGATAGTCTCTCTTCCCAAGGGAGGATTGGTCAGTTCAGTCATTTCTATGGTAAGATGCTCTAGGCTATCTTGGTCATTAAGGTAGTACTAGACTTTCCGTTGCCACTTCTCAAGGTTCTCATGACCGAGAAATTTCTCACCCATGAGAAGGTCAGCGATCACGTTTTTAGAGGCCATGTAGACTACATCCAGAATTCGAAAAAAACAATATATTTTTTACCACTCATTGGAATTTTTCCAAATTAATTATCCTTAATTCATATTGTGGTGTCAATCATCTAACACTGTTCGATGTCAAACCCCACCAAATATGTATTGAGAACAATTGATTTTAAATTATTCCAATAAGTATACAGCAAAGGAATGGGCATCTCCTATCACATAATTGCGCTATACATACGGGTGTGCATGGGTCCCACCAGAGGAACCCAAAGTTTGGTTCTTCTAATGACACATCGAGTCAGTACAAGATTGTGATGCGCAGTGTGGTGGCAACCCTATTACATGGCTTCCAAAAAATAATTAAAAATTACTTCCCTTTAATTACATCTCAAAGAATCCTACTACAACACTACTAGGGTATACCACACTTTGCATCACTCTCAAATACTAACTCTAGCGTACATACATAAAATGTGTCATTATGGTAACACCAAACAGGATCTCTTCCATGAATAAATAAATAAAAAATTATGGTCTATTTTGGAAGAGATTAATTCTACATCCACATAATGGAACGAATCAAAGGTCTAAACCGCCATGGAAGGGTTCCATTGTTAATTAATTTTTTCACAATCATCATAGCAAAGAATGTTAAAACAATATAACAACCATGACAGTAAAGTTAATGATCACAAAAATTGCACAAAAACAAAATTTTATGCAAAACATAAAAAGATGCAATTGTAAATAACTCCAAGCTAATAACTTTTTTATTCAAAAACAAAACATGGTGCTAATAAAACTCCAATGGTTTGAGTTTGTGGTCAACAATCACAGAGTCAGGGGTTCAAATCTCACTCTAACAATAGTTTATACCTTTTTAAAACTGAATTAAAAAATTAGAAAATAGAAAAAACCATCAGAAACGTGTCCACTCTCTCTCTATTCAACATAAAGTGGAGACTCTTTAAAACCGAATCACAAAGGAACTTGCTCGTGTTTCTATTAAAACTAAATAGAAAAAAAACAAATTAGTAAACAGAAAAAACCATCAGAAACGTGTCCACTCTCTCTATTCAACATAAAGTGGAGACTCTTTAAAATCGAATCACAAAGGAACTTGCTCGTGTTTCTATTAAAACTAAATAGAAAAAAGCTCAAAAAGTCACGTTCTGGAAACCTGATGCTAGGCGAAAGTTCCAGAGAAAAAAAATTCAAATGCTGAACACTGGAAGGCAACCTTTATTTTATTTATTTATTTTTTTAAATCTGAAAAAAAAAAAAAAAAAAATAAACTCACCAAAAGTTCACGTGAAGCACAGCGGTCAACAAGAACTCCCTACTTTCATGCAATTTCATACCATAGATTGGACAGAGGTCAAGCAATTGATTTATGATTGAATCTAACACTCTTTAATGTCAATGGATCTTATCAACCAACACCCATAAAATTCGCCGTTGTCAGCGACCCTAACCCCAACCTGGCTAAGATACCAATATAAAACTATATCAATGAAAGGAAGAGTTCTAGATCCTTTAACTTAGTGATGTTTTACATTGGATCTAGACATTGAAGGTGCCTCTTTGCGTTCCATTTCATTTCTTTTAGCTTGTAAACTCTATAGGTTATTTCCACGCCTCCAAATCGGCAAACCATAGTGATGGAGGTTCAGGATTAGCTTGGAGATTTCGTAGAGCATGGTAGAATATTCTAAATCATGTGTATTTTTATTTGGTTTTCCATCCCTCTATTTATAATGTTTTCCCTCAATCCTAATTCCTTAATTAGGGTTTTCCTTAGACTCATCCAAGGGAGAGAATATTAGAGTCCTATTTAGACTCAATTAAATAGAGGAGTAGTTATCTTAGACTACATAACCATCTTGCCATCACCTATGGCACAAATTGTAGTGGGACCCACCCACTATTATTTGCATTCAAATTGCTATGATATTTTATATTTATTGGATACTAATTGACCATTGTCAGCTATATTTGCACAAACCCTAAATTGTTGACATGATATTATAGATGTAAACAAGAACTAAAATGTAATGCCGTCATTATTCCCCCAACCATCATATTAGATCTTCATCGCCATATAGAGTTTGGATCCTCTCCTTGGAGGGGCTTGCGCAATGAGTGCCCAATGAGTTTCAAAATTCAGCCGAGTATGATAATTTAATCCAAAAGTTATGATAAATCCAACGAGTGTTTGTAGATTGGAATATTACATATGGAATCCTATAATTCATTAGGCATTTATGGGGAGATTTCCTCTGAGGAGAGGAACCAAATATACCCACACATGCTTCTACGAATTGAACTCTGGAGCCAATGCCTAGGGAAGTATACCCATAGTTGATATGTACAAGAAACATTCCGAAGGTTAGTTACGTAGATGTAGAGATCTGTGTTGCAAAGCCTAGCATGGGATTCATTCTTGGGTACTGATGTCCCTAGAGATGGAGCGGGTCCTACATTTACGCATTATCTAGATTCTGAGACTTTTACTTTTAGAAGTGTTCTCTATAGGCTTGAAGAGACACTAGTTTAGTTTTTGATTACTTCTTTTCTATTCCTTTTATTTTGGGAACCGGTTATAATCTTTCTTTATACTTTCGATCTACTTTTCCGCTGTGATTGTGGAGTGATTTTTTCGCGACACTTTACATTGATTATTCTATTGGTATCATTTTCCGCTCTCTGATTATATTGTTTATTCTCTGAATCTTACCTTGATCTTTTTGTTAATATAGTATAACATTGATTTAGTCTTGTTCTTGATTATATTATTGTAAATGTAGGAGGTTGATTTCCTCATACTGATCTTCGGGGCTGTGGATCACACACTCGGGTATGCTAGATAGGGTACTGGTTGGGTGGATGTGACAGAGTGGTATCAAATCCCACAATTCAAGGATAATCATAACCATAGAAAACAATAATATAACATTCTTGAGTCATAGATTCAAAAGTGACTCAAGTATTCTTAGAACTAAATAATAGAGAACTTGGACTAGAAACTTAAATAAATGAAGCATAATATGTTTGTTGAATAATACACAATAATTATGACTTAACAAGCATCACTTAATACAATAAAGGAAATGCATAATACACAATTAGAAAGTGAAACAAAATGGAACTTCATTAATATTAGGAAGTTTTTACAATGAGTTGCATCAAGAAAGCATAAAAGGGAATCCTAGGATATCTAGGAGACTGTCTCTAATCTCTGAGTGTCCTAACATCATCTGCAATCTGAGTGAGTTGAGACTCCATCCTCTCCTGTCTACTGTGTATCTGCTCCTATCTAACCTCCATCCTCTCCAGAATGGAAGTCATAGCTAGCATCTAAGTATACATATCTGGTGCCTCAGGAGCTGTGTGTGAAGGACCTCTGACCTTGAAGTGTATTGATGCGAGAATCTCATGATGACCTGGATCAACCTCACGCATCTTTGTATCATCCCCTGCCTGGTCATCTATATCTGGACCAGCATCTCCCTCATCCTCTGAATCCTCATCGTCATCATCATCCTCATTATCATCCTCACCCTCGGATCTCTCAGCATGACTGAGCTGCATTTGACTGATGGTCCTCGTCCCGATGGCATAGCCCAACTCTCTTGTACACACCTCTGTGTCCTCCAACCTCACCCCGAAGTGCCTGAAGATAAGTGTCGGAAGCAGACCGAAGCAAAGGTTTTGCACACCCGGATGCTCTGTTATCTCTATCATGGTGTTCTAGATGATGAAGGACAAGTCAATCTCGAACCCCATGTAGATAATATAGATCACCAAAGCCTCCATCATTGACACTCGATGGTGATGCACAGCTTTCGGTATGATATTTTGGCCCACGATGCGACCGATGACTCTAGCAAAAGATTTCATCCTAGCACTCGTGTCACATCCTCCCAGTCGGTACCCTAACTGGCATACTCGAGAGTGTGATCCACAGCCCTAAAGATCAAGTTTAGGAACTATCATATCCATTTCGCACAATAACATAATCAAAAGCAAGAACAAATCATAATGTTCAAGTAATTTATAATAAAAGTCAAGAAAGGATCTCAGAAGGATCACTATAGAATATCAGAGTGCGAAATAACAAGATACCAAATCAAAAGACAACTATAGAGTATAGCGGAAATATACCCTACAAACACATGCGGAAGGTAGATCGAAATCTAAATAAAGCTCTAAGCTAATACAAGTAAAGTAAAAGATAAGTCTAGAAGAAACAAAGGAAATCTAATCCACATCTTCAGTCAGCTCTTCTGGTTCTTCAGTCTTCATCTTCTTCACCTTGCGCTTCCTCATACGGGCCGTCAAAGAAATCCAAACCTATAGAGAAGTCTAACAACAGATTGTACAAAAAAAGGAATGAGTTTCGAAAGAAACTCAGTAAGGCAAGTTAATCCATAACATCATAGATAACATGTGGCAAACCATAACAAGATGCAATGCAATATAAAACAGATAATGTATGAATGCATCTAACTCTATGTATGCTGGTCTCTATGGCAGACATGCTTTAAGTCATAGCACCGTACTTCTTTAGGAAGGTCACACATACGGCTCCTGTTGGTAGTGGGTCCGGGCATCCCTCTCGGACAAACCATGGTAGGGGGTTAAGTCAACACACTCTCTCACAACCATTTGGCATAAGTACCGGCTCATGTCAGGGAAAAGCCTAGCCCAATGCAAGTCATCTAGTCAGTTACATCAACTCAGGTCCAGATACTTCCATTCCTCCCATCTCGGGATCCTTTCCAGTATCCTTTCCACTAGAGTCACGGATATTACTCACCGGACTCATCAACCCTATTGGTTATCCACATATGGTAAACGGGAAGCTCTCATGTCCTCTCACGGATATAACTCACCGGTCTCGAGCGCCCATGAGCCCAAGTCTAGCCATATGCAACCCTCCAATAAATGGCCCCCACAATGTGATTCCCGTCCTCTCACGGATATAACTCACCGGTCTTGAGTGCCCGTGAATCCCCATTGCTAACACGGGTCGTTCGGTGTCAATACCCTTCCGAATCGGGTCTGATATAACAGGGGTATATCCTAGCCAAACACTGCTAGACATCCCTAGGTATGACAAACATTGATTCGGGAAAGTGTCGATGGGCAACCCCAGAAACATCCCATACTATTTCCGATAGTGTCCAAGGACAGAAGCATCAAAAGGATACTCCCCAATCCCAAACCAAACTTAAGCAAACACATTCTCAGAACAGTCATGACATAGACAACCAGTAGTTCATCATATAAAAGAGAATGTAAAAGCAACATCAAATTAAGCAGTAATAAGTAATTCATATAACATAAATAATGAAAAAGATGATATAAACAAGTGCTACTGTTCCCACAGTAGGAGATCAGAATTAAAATACAATAACATTAGGTAATCTCATACTTTCATAGAGTAGAAACCAAAGAACAAGCAATCTATGAAGTTAAGGAGTTAACTGTCCTTACCTGATTATCGCCGAAGATAATCCAAAGATCAAAGAGAGAGACACCAAACATGGCAAATAAACCCCTAACAAGCATAGATACAACATTAGGAAAGATACCTAAAAGATCAGAGAGAAAACGAATCAAATCGAGTGAAAATTGAAGCTACTGACTTCATTGGTCGATTGATTGGTCTACTGACCCAGTCGACCAATCGAGTCAGTACGGGATAGTGAAAACTGTTTTGGCCATAACTTCCTTGTTTGAAGTCGGATTGATCCGAAATTCGAAGGGGAACTTCCTAGGATGTATTAGAATCATATGGGAAGATAAAATCATCAAGTCATGGTCAAAATATGGGTTCTTGATTTGACCCAAGAAACTAGGGTTTCAACCTTATGGTTCCCATGAAAAGGTTGAGAGCACCGGATGAAGGGAAGTAAATTGTTAGTCAAAACAACAAGAAGAATCATTCAATGATAAAGTTTAGGTTCACATAACTTTTACCCAAGAGGTTACCCTCACATGGGAGGTTACCAAAGGTTCTCTGGATGACCACACAAGGTTAGGGTTTCAAAGGTTAGGGTTTCAAGATTAGGGTTTCAAGAGTTCAACTGGCTGGGGTTGAGATCATGATGATGATCATAGATCTCAAGGAACAAGATGAGATCATGGAGTGGATGGTTGCAAGAGTGCATCATCTTCTTCCTGATCTCAGCCAAGAATAGATTAAAGAAAGAAAATCAGAGATGGAGAAGAAAGAAGAGAGAGTAGACATACCTTTGATGCGAGAGGAAGAAGATTACTTCAAGTCTTTGTGAGAGATCATCAAAGAATGCAAGGGAATGGGTTAGATTAGGGTTCTAACTCGTTCCAGAGGCTTAGGAGGCAGATGAGGCGGAGTATTCCCGAGATTAGACTTAAATAGAAGAGACAGGACCAAATTGGTAAATTCAGACACCATTGGTCGATTGATTGGTCTGTTGGTCCAATCGACCAATGAATCGACCAATCAAGACAGCAAGGTTCAAACAGGGATTCGGAGGGCTATACAGGGTCAAATTGAGTGAGGTTTTCTTCTACGAGTCAATCAAGAAGTCTAGTTTCCAGAAATACTTTCAGATCAAGAATTGGAGTTCATTAGGTCCACCAACTAAGCTCATCTTCTTTGATGCGCAAGCAGGATTTGACAGACATAGTTCAACAACTTCGGACAGGGATTTGGAAGGTTATATGGGGTCAAATTGAGTGGGGTTTTCTCCTGGAAGTCCATTAAGAAGTCCAGTTTCGGGAAATATAATCGGATTGAGCACAGGAGTTCATTAGGTATTTCAACTAATTCACCCCTCTTCGGTGTGCAGATTCAGAACAAAACTGATGGTTCTCATGGAAAGGCTAGGGGTAATCAAGATTCACCCTAGGGAAAGGGAAACAAAGAATGCACAATCTGAAAAGGTGTTGGGAAGTTTCCAACAGATAAAAGAACATTAGGGTCTCAGATATGGTTACCTCTCATAAGAGTTGGTTACCTCCCATGAGAGTTACCCATAATAAACTCTCACAAAAACAACCCAAGATAGATAAAGGAACATCTCATTAATATTTCAAAATCAAGAATGGAAATAGGAAGGGTGTACTAATGAGAGAAAAGAATGTAAATAAATTCAAAGGAAAGAAATCCTAATATCCCATGGGAAGACTAGGGAGAATAAAGATTCACCCTAGGGAATAAAGATAAAGAAATCATAATAAAGAAAGTCTTGGGGAGGATCCAATGAATTAATAGAAAATAGAAGGGTTGCCAATTGGCCCAAGGAAAGACAAGGATCAACTCCTCAATCATGAGGACACAAGGGAAGGTCATGGTAATAGTATGAGACCTTCCCCACAATCATAAAGATAGGTAGAAAATTCAGGGAAAGTATCATCAAGATTGTTGGTGGAATCAAATTCAAGAATCATCGCCATGTGGCTTCAAGAACATAGAGTGAATTGGGGAATTCACTCTAGGGCTAAAAGAATTACAGAAGAGGTCATTACAGCAGTGTAATACGCTTCTCATAATCAGAATATCAGAAGTAGAGAAGAAATAATGAATTAAAGAAGAAGCGAATTGAATATTAACCTTTTAGAAGAGAAACCGATGAAGAAATCTAAACAGATGCTTGAGGGTCTTCCTTGGCTTCGAAGGAGAGGATCTAGGGCTCTTCCCACGTTCTCCAAAGGTTTAGAATAGATTGGGATTGAAAAACATGGAGTTCCCCCTCTTTTAAATAGCACAAAGAGTCCAAGAATTACTAGGATTTCACCAAACTGACCAAATTGACCCTGTTGATTGATTGGTTGCCAAAGAGGAAGTTCTAAGGTCCTTTCCACGTTCCATAGAGAGTTAGAAACCTAGTGGGAATGTTTACCACGAAATTAAAAGAAATAAAGCTTTTAAAAACCTTCAAAACAGAAAATTACCAAAATGCCACTGCCTAGACAGCTTGTTCAAAAATAGGGATTTAATGGGCCTAACTTCAATATTTTTGGATGGGCTTCTTTCAAAGCATCATACTACTTACCTAGTATGGAGGGATGTCTTCAAACCAGGTCCAACTAAGCTTTAGGTCCATCAATCAAGTTCTTCTTCACTAGTGAGTAGTTCAACACCAAATCAATTAAGGTTTCCATAAGGAAACACCATCATCAATATCTATGGGTTTTGGGTCAAACACCATATCTTCTACTGAGATGGCCCACAAAGACATCATCCCTCATTTTGGGACATTGGATCAACCCTAAGAGAAAGGTCTGACATGGCTTCCTAAGATTTTCAAAGATAGTAAAACTGAAATCACGGTCAAACTTCAAAGTCAACATTAAACAAAACTGAAATCATGGTCCAACTTTAAAGTCAACATTTAAACAAAACTGAAATCATGGTCCAACTTCAAAGTCAACATTTAAACAAACCCTTCTTTACTCAAAACAGATAGGGTGACCTGGCTAGGTTTGGGCTGGATTTCACAACTCGTACATGAACTGTGACACCTCGTGTCGTCCCAAAGTGTGGCACAGATCTCATGAAGCTCGTAAGGAAGTAGAAAGGAATCTATCTTAGCACCCATGGGTATTCATATGCACTCATGCGGATAGAAAGGTACCTGAAAAATCTCTGCCAATGTACGAGTGGAGAATATAATTTGTGTCTCCCAGACCTGACTCTCTGCGAGTAGCTGAAGATGATCCCTAATGTTGCCATCGCTAAAAGATGATGGGTTGCTGAAGAACAACCTCACTAACTCCTGATATACTGGTAGATCCGCAGTGAATAGATGTATCCACTGCATGGTATCGAACCTCTGTCGGATCCGAAGTGTCCTAAGCTGCCGTAATCGTAGTAATCGACCATACTCAATACGACAGTGCTCGAAGTAGGCCTCGTATAGGAACTCTGGCTGTGGAGTGACAAAACGATCTCAATAGATGACCAATGGCTCTAGGAGCGGTACACTACCTCTACTCTGCCTCTCCTACCATCTATCTATCGTCCCCGTTGTGGCATGATGTGTATATTTGTTGACAAGACAAAAGAAGTTTGATGTTAGTGTTTTTGCAGAAAATTCAGCAAGAAGGATGTTTTTGTAATTTTTCAAAAAAAAAATTATTTTGGCAAAATTGTGATTCGAATATACTAGCATGTGCATAATACTTGGAATAATATGCTAGAAAGGTTTGATTGAGAAAAATCCATCATATGCATGGTTTAAAGGTGAAAATTCAGCAAGAAGGAAAAGGGGATTTTTGCTCTTTAGTAGGTCAAAAGTGAATTTTTGAAATTTTGAACTTGGTTCAATTAAATTGCATGCACACCTCTACCATATCATATCAAGCTTGCAGAAATTGATTTGGTGTCAAAATTCCTAGCAGTTTGAAAATGGTGGAAGTTTTTCAAAAAAGGGGATTTTGTGAAGTGAATAGTGTAAAGTGACCATGAAATTAATAGAACTTGTTATAGAAGCATGGCATTGTGTTAAAATATTATAGAGCCTGTTTCTAACTATGCCTAGACATGATTCCTAACTATTGCAACATGTATTTCATTGATTTGGATGAATGCAAGCAAGTTGGAAGCTTTTGAGAGAAAGGAATAGTGTATACCTCGAGTTGAAGTTCAATGTATGCAATGGAGTTGTTGTTGAAGCTCTAAGTGACCTTGTTTAGCCTTTGGAGACCTTGGAAAATCTTTCCCCATAACTCTCCCATGAGTTCTTGTGTTTAGAAATGAGTTGTGATTTGAGAAATGGGTCTTTTAAGCTGATTTTCGAGCACCTGTGTGCGAGGGTCGACTGGTGGGTCGATTGGGTCAATCGACCAACCAATTGACCCAAAGTCACAGAATGCTGAATTTCTGTTGAATTTTTGGAAAATTTGATTTTTGGACCCATGAATAATTATTTGATGATTCTAAGCCTGATTTGAGTTTTCCAAGCTTTTGGTCAAGTGGATATTATTGAATCTTCGATTTTCGGTGTTTTGATTCCTTTCGGTTTTTGCAGAATGGTGGTTAATTTGAGGAATCGCCATGTTGGTACTAGCAGCAACGTGAATGATAGTGTAGCTATTAGGACCATACCTGATGGTTCCCCTGACCAGCAGACTCCGATGAATGGTTAAACTGCTACCGATCCACCTGATGCTTCGCCATGTTGGTACTAGCAGCAACGTGAATGATAGTGTAGCTATTAGGACCATACCTGATGGTTCCCCTGACCAGCAGACTCCGATGAATGGTTAAACTACTACCGATCCACCTGATGCTTCGCCATTGGGAAGTTTCCGGGATATTGCCAACATCATGGGCAATATCATGCAGTAGCAAGCTACACAATTTAACCAGATGATGACGGGTTTTATGACTCTGCATAGTGAGACCCGTACTGCTGCGAATGGAAACCCACATGCTGTTGTCCCTAATGTTGAAAGATTGGCAAGAACTTCCCATACCCGACTAATGGAGAGTTTTCAGAAGTTGCAAGTGCCTACCGTTACTGGTGTTTCAAATGACACTCTATTTCCAAATAAATGGCTGCGGGAACTAGATAAGGCTTTTCGTAATCTACAGTGTTCTGAAGCTCAGAAGATTATGTTTGCTGAGTAGAAGCTCTAGCATAAAGCTGATGCTTGGTGGAACTCCACCCGTCTGATTCTTGAAGAATTGCATGCTAGTGTGGTTACTTTGGAAATTTTTAAAGAAGCATTTTGTAAGAACTATTTCCCTGAAGCAGTGAAAGATGCCAAGGAAGCCGAGTTCATGGCTCTTGCCCAAGGACCTCTGTCTATGCTGGAATATCAGTAGAAGTTTGAAGAACTCTTTTTCTTTGCCCCTAAATCAGGGCTTATCTTGTTGTTCACCCCATTGAGAGTTATGCCCAGGTTTTTTAGAATGCAAAAAAGCTTGATGAGCACATTTATGTGTTTAATCTTAGGGCATAAAGCATGCATTTTACACACTTAGAGTGGAGCTACCTTGGGTTTTATGTTGTTTTCGCAGATTTTAGGACTGTTCAAAATTTAAGCAAATATTTGGAGTTTTTGGTATGAATTATGCAATTTCACACGTCAAGAGGTCCGTTCAACTTCTCAAGTACGAAAACGGGCATGATCTGGAGCATGATGGGCTAGAGATGTGATTATGGGCCAACTCCAAAATATTTTAGAAATAAAAAAGAAAAATTAAACTACGGCTGAGATTAGAATTTATCAATCAAATCTACAGAGGTATATTGAGAGTCCTAATGGAGAAAAAGAGTCCTTGCATACTTCAATATCTTATTTCCTATTTGGGACTTGGTCAAAGAAAGAAAAAGAGGGCAAAAAAATTATATTCAGAGAAGGAAGAAGGGAAAATTCCATTTTTGAATGTCTCTGTCCAATTTCGATCATGCCCTTCATCGAACGGTCATCCGGTATCCGATGGAGCTGATTTTTAGAGGAGAGTTTCACGACTTCTTGATCCTCAAATCTAACAGTGGAATTATGCATTTGATCTCTCTAAGCCAGTCTTATTAGTACACTCAAACCCTAATTGGTTGAGTCAAATAGGAACTCTAAGTTTGATTCAAATTCTGTCAAGATTCATATCCCATGTAAACTCTATAAAAGGAGAGCATACTCCATCAAGGGGAACATGTTTTGAGCTTAGGAAGATCACATTTTCTTTTCTCTTCAGTTTATTTTAGGCTTTCTTTAGTTTTCTTTGATTGCTTTCATGAGATTTTAATTTCTAGAATGAATGTTTAGGAATGCCCTAGCTATTCCGGAGGCCAACATGAAAATGTCAGTGCGATGTTTCCAAACCCATACAGTAACACATACAATCCTGGGTTGAAGAATCATCCTAACTTTTCATGGTCTCAAGGGAAAAACCAAAATGGATTAAGCAATCATTTCACACAAAATAACTTTGGTGCCCCTCAAAAACAAAGTGCACAATTTTCTCATAATCAAAATTTCCAGTTCTCTGAAGCCCCTAATTTTCAGAGTGTCAATTTAGCTAGGCCTGTCAATCCACCTATTGTGCCCCGTATGCCTCATATTGCACAAAATCAATCACCACTTGGTTTCAATAGAAGTAATAATCCAGAGTTTTCTCGTCTTTCTACGTTAGAGAAGACTATGGAAGTACTTTATAGCACCTTCATGACTTCTATGCATAATATGGAAAAACAAATTTCTACTCTTGCAAATGCTTTATCTAAGCAAGAAAAAAGTAAAATGCCTAGCCAACCTGAATTAAATCCTAGGACTCATATTCAACAAAGATCACCAAATTTACCAAATCAAATCAACCAAGTTGAATCCTCCCTTTCTTCTTTAGCTTCAATTATTTCTATGTCCGCATTGAGAAGTGGGAAAGGGTATATAACAGGTGAGTCACATATTAATGAAATTTGCAAAATTAGTGACCACTTTGATGAGGAGAATGTTCAAATATCTCCTAATGAGGGTTTGTCTAAGAAACCCATAGAAGTTGAGGATGAGCCAATTATTATAGGAGTACCTAGGTTTGTTGAACCACTAGCTGAAACTATGAGAAAAGAGCAAATTTCAAATGAGAGTCCTTATGTTCCTAAGGCCCATTATCCCAGCCGTCTAATTAATAAGAAGAAGACTGCAACTATGGAGAAAATTTTTGATGTCTTTAAGAAGGTAGAAGTGAATATCCCTCTTTTAGATACCATATCCCAAATCCTAGCCTATGCGAAAGTGTTGAAAGATTTATGCACTCATAAAAAAATCACTAGTGTTCCCAAAAAGGCGTTCTTGGCAGGTAACATCAGTTCCATAATTACTCAACCAGTAGCAGCCAAGTATAAGGATCCAAGGAGCCCTTCCATAGCTTGTGTCATAGGCAATACACACATTGAACATGCTTTACTTGCTCTTGGTGCAAGTGTGAATATTTTGCCTTACCATGTTTATAAGCAACTAGGATTGGGAGAATTGAAAGCAACTAGAACTACTTTTCAGTTGGCAGATAGGTCAGTTAAGATTCCTAAAGGGATGGTTGAAGATGTTTTACTGAAGGTGGGAGAATTTATTTTTCCAGTTGATTTCATTGTACTAGATACTAAACCTTTTTCAATCAAGGATGAAATCCCAATAATTCTAGGAAGACCATTTTTGGCTACTAGTAATGCATAATCAATTGTCGAAATGGCCTCTTACGGTTGTCTTTTGGAAATCGAACTGTGGAGTTTTATATATTCAGGATAGGAAAACAACCACAAATTGAAGAGAGATCAATATGCTTGACGAATCTTTGGATTTTCCTAATGATGTGATTACCCCAACTTTGAGATTGATTTTGATTCTGGATTTCAAGAATGTATGGATATGTTGAATGATGATAGTGAAACCTTCTTTTCTGAAGTCTTAAATTTTCACACACCTTTGGAGCCTATTAAACCCCTATCCCTCTCTATCTCCAATCCCAAGCCCTCCATAATTGAACCCCCCCCCCAAGCAAGAATTGAAAGAGTTGCCTTCTAAATTGAAATATGCTTTCTTGGGACAAGATAACTCTTTTCCTGTCATTGTTGTCTCTAATTTAACTTCTGACAAAGCAAAAGAGTTGATTACATTGTTAAATGATAATAGAGAAGCATTGGGTTGGTCTATCACTAATGTCAAAGTCTAAGCTCTTCCATTTAACAACATCATATTCATCTTATGAAGGATGCTAAACCTTCTAGAAAACCTCAACGTATGATGAGAATTTTCTCTTACATTGTGAAGGTTTTTCTTGAGATCTTTAGAGATGATTTTTCTATTCATGATTTTTCTTATTTGGAGTGTCTTCCCCATCATACATTGACATTGAAGATAATACTAAAGCTTCCCATGATAAGCACATCTTGACTGAAAGGTATTGCATTACTTAAGTGGGGGGGGGGGGGGGGATACCTTCATTGTAAATTTTAACTTTGGCTTTTGGTTAGTATACATATTCCTTTCAATTGCTATGATGTGTGAAATGAGAGTGATTTTGGTACCCATCGTGAACACATAAAAACCCTATTGAGAGGAAGGGTAACTTGTATATATGTTGAGATGGGATTTTTCTTAGAAAAATAAAAGGCCCTTAACTTAAGGCGTTGGACCATCTATGGGTTTTGTGGGTCCTTGTTTCTTTGGCTAGGAGTTGAGATCAATTTTTTGTATGGCATGACAAAAGTTTCAAAAAAAAAAAAAAAAAAAAGAGTAGAAAGTTAAAGTTGAATTCCTTGGAACTGGATAGGGCACTCCGACTCAGGAATCGGGGTGACTTGATTGAAACTCTTAGGAATGAGATTATTGAAAAGAACTCTCGCATCACTGTCTATGTGAGCATATGCAAAGCAAAGCTACAAAGTAACTTGGGTTTCTGGTGTTTGCTCCACCATGTCATTCAAGCCAACCGTAGTGGAGTAGAGTAGAGTAGAGTTCACTACTCAAAAGAAAAGAGAGAGATAAATACAAGTGTCATCAATGCCTAGGTAAAATTGTTTGGTCAAAAATACTTCAAAACCTTAGTTTTTGGTCCCCTTACTTTATGAGTGGTTTTGCTTAAAGGAGAGGTGTACTTGAAAGATATAAGGTAAGTCTTTGATTGAAATATATGCTTAGTCTCAATAATCAATATGGAGTAATAAAGTTCAAGTGTGGGGGATCTTAAATCAATGGTGAGAAAAATTGTCATAGCTATTGATCATGTATGAGTACTTACCAATTGTTAGAGTTGGACTTTACAATGTTTTATTTTGAACTGAATTGGAATTTGTATTCTTTGCAAACATCTACGACACAAAACTTGTCCTCTAAGGGTAACCTAGTGGTTTAAAGGCTTGTTGCACATGATAAGTGTAACCATGATTCCTACAAAAGTGAGTTAGGATTTATTTATTGCATTAGTTTCTTATCTGCATTTGTATTTTTCTTTTATTTTTACTTGAGGACAAGCTTAGTCTAAGTGTGGGGTAATCTAATGAGCACATTTATTTATGAAATCTAAGGGCATAAAGCATGCATTTTACACACTTAGAGTGGAGCTACCTTGGGTTTTATGTTGTTTTCGCAGATTTTAGGACTGTTAAAGATTTAAGCAAATATTTGGAGTTTTGGGTATGAAACATGCAATTTTAGACGTCAAGAGGTCCGTTCAACTTCTCAAGTGCCAAAATGGCCATGATCTGGAGCATGATGGGCTAGAGATGTGATTATGGGCCAACTCCAAAATATTTTAGAAATAAAAAAGCAAATTTTAATCTACAGCTGAGATTAGAATTTATCAATCAAATCTACAGAGGTATTATTGAGAGTCCTAATGGAGAAAAGAGTCCTTGCATACTTCAATATCTTATTTCCTATTTGGGACTTGGTCAAAGAAAGAAAAAGAGGGGGGAAAATTATATTCAGAGAAGGAAGAGGGAAAATCCCGTTTTTGAATGTCTCCATCCAATTTCGATCAAGCCCTTCATGGAATTGTCATCCGGTATCCGATGGAGCTGATTTTTGGAGGAGAGCTTCACGACTTCTTGATCCTCAAATCCAACAATGGAATTGTGAATTTGATCTCTCTAAGCCAGTCCGATTAGTACACCAAAACCCTAATTGGTTGAGTCAAGATAGGAACTCGGGTTTGATTCAAATTCTATCAAGATTCATATCCCATGTAAACTCTATAAAAGGAGAGCATACTCCATCAAGGGGGAACGTATTTTAGAGCTTAAGAAGAGCACATTTTCTTTTCTCTTCAGTTTATTTAGGCTTTCTGTAGTTTTCTTTGCTTGCTTTTGTGATATTCTAATTTCTAGATTGAATGTTTAGGTTTAATTTTTCTATGTAATGTAATGCAATTTCAAGTTCAAGTTCAAGTTTCAAGTTTCAATATTCGTTTTTCACTAGGTCTAGCAATTGTAGATCTAGATTTGGTTGTTAGGGTTGGTTGAGATTCGAATTGTTTGTTCAATTCTTTTTTATTATTTGAAGTTCAAAGATGCAAGTAACATTCTTCAATAATCTTCTCTCCCCCCCTCCATTCCCGCTTCTATCTACCCCTCCATATTCTTAATTTAGGATTTACTTTCAGCATTTATTTATTGTTCTCCCTTCCCCTGGGTCTTTGATCAGAGATGCCTATAGTCATGCATCTCTTTGATTAAGGTTTCCCTTTTCCTTTTATTGTTTTGTTATTTACATTCTGCAATTTACTTTCAGCATTTATTTATTGTTCTCCCTTCCCCTGGGTCCTTGATTAAAGATGCCTACAATCGTGCCTCTCTTTGGTTAAGGTTTCCCTTTTCCCTTTATTGCTTTGTTATTTACTTTCTGCAATTTACTTTCAGCATTTATGTCACGTCCTCCCAGCCGGTACCCTATCTGGCATACTCGAGAGTGTGATCCACAGCCCGAAGATCAGGTATCGAGTGATCAACCTCCCACATAAACAATAACATAATCATGAACAATCATAATAAAAGTGCGGAAGATAAACCATAGATCCAATAAGGAAAGAATGAATCATAAATAAATCAGAGTACTAGATATAATTAGAGTGTCAGACAGATAAGTAAAGTGAGGCAAAAATCCCACTCTACAACCAGCGGAAAAGTAGCGCTAAAAGATAATAAACTAGACAAAATCTAATCCCAGTAGCAAGTACATTGGGTAACTAAATTGTTCTCCACTTTATAGACAACATCCTTATAAGTGTAAATCTCATAAATGGCACAAGGACGCTTCCACTCAATGGTCGGACTAAGCATCGTACGGAGCATAACCACTCGCGGGATCTTCAGTGTAATTGTGGTAACCGCAATCACCTTCCTAGAGATATGCCTCTTCGCCTTGCGCTTCTTCATAGGAACCGTCATAGTACTCAGTACCTGCAGGATAGTCTAACAAACATTGTACAATAAAGAAATGAGTTTCAAAGAAACTCAGTAAGGCAGTTAAATCCATAATATCATAAATGGCAAGATTTCAGAACAAACATAAATGCAATATGATATGAGACAAGCAATGAATGAATGAATCTAACTCTATGTATGTTGGTCTCTATTGGCAGACATGCTTTAAGTCATAGCACCGTACTTCTTTAGGAAGGTCTCAATCACTCATCATCAGTTGGTAATGGGTCCGGCATCCCTCGGGACATTCCATGGCTGGGGGTTAAGTCACCACTCTCTCACATCACCATTGGTCTAAGTACCGGCGCATGTCAGGGTAAAACCTAGCCAAATGCAAGTCTTCTACTTAGTTACATCAAGTCAGATCCAGATATGTCCATTCCTCGTCCCTGACGATCCTTTCCGATATCCTTCACACTAGAGTCCTCATAGTCCCTAACTACGGACTCATCAACCCTATTGATCATCCACATATGGTAAACGGAAAGCTCTCACGTCCTCTCACGGGTTGGTTACCGGTCTTAAGCGCCCGTGAGCCCAAGTCTAACCATATGCAACCCTACCAATAAATGGCCCCCACAATGTGATTCCTGTCCTCTCACGGGTTGGTTACCGGTCTTGAGCGCCCATGAATCCCCATTGCTACCACGGGTCGTTCGGTCTCAATACCCCTCCGATTAGGGTCTGACATAACGGGACATCCTAGCCAAACACTACTAGACAGTCCTAGATATGTCATCCAACAGTTTAGGAAGGTGTCCAGAGGGCATCTCCGGAAACATCCCATAATATTCCCGTAGTAGTCCAAGGACAGAAGTGTCAAAAGGACACCTCTCCTTTCCAAACCATACTTAAGCATACACATGCATCAATTCATATCATCACATATATGGTAACTTCATATATGGAAAGAAATCAATAATTACAATCAACTTGTATATAATTGGTAAGTAAATCATACATGAATCAATTCAATATGAATAAGTAATGCTACTGTAATCAAGGTTATGCAACAGTAGTATATCATTGTAAGAATCTAATTTAGGAAACATATCAATGATATTCAAATATAGAAACTAGATTCATGCTATCTATGTAATTAAGGAAATAACCATCCTTACCTTTTATAACTCGCAAAGAAATCCTAAGAAATCAAGTAAGATCTTGGCAAACTTGAGAAGAAGGTCCTAAACAAGTATATACAACATATTAGGAAAGATCCCTAACAGAAAAAATACCAAAACATCCAACACAGACCAATTCTGGAGTTGCTGTACTCATTGGTCAAGTGGATTGGTCGACTGGTCCAGTCGAGTGGATTGGTCCAGTCGACCAATCAGTCGACCAATGCAGACAGTAGCCTAAAAAACAGAGTTTTAAGATATGAAATCCGAATTTGGTGGTTCAAAAGGGTACTAATCAAGGGGTAAACTACATCAGTAGTATTCTATCATAAAGGGGACCTCAAAACATTAATCCAAACAAGACATCAAGATCCAAATTAGGAAACAAAAAGTTACCATAATTAGATCAACCATGGATCTTGATGAATTCGAAATAGAAATCAAAGACAAGAACAATAGGAGGATGGATCATTGCTTCAGGTAAAGGTATCATGAAAACATACTTAGATCTTCAAGGAAATAGGCTTAAAAGCATAAATCTAAATAAGGAAACAAAACCTACCATATATGTAACTACCATGATTCATGAAGAACACATAGTATGGTAGAAGAGAACAACTAGAGATTGATAGATCATGGATCATGAAAAGAAAACACAGCAATTGGCTACTAACATGATCAATATAGAAGATCCAAGGAGATCAGAATTCAAATCAGAAGTTTAACAAGATTAGATCATGGTTTGATCATGATTCCTTCAAAAGCTTGCAATGATCATGGTTAAGATCATTGTTCTAGCCTCTAATCCTTAGGATGATCATGAGAGACAAGTCCAGAGATGTTTGCAACAGAGAATGCAGCATCTCCTCTACTGTCTCAACTCAAAAAGGAAAGAAAATAAGAGATAGAGGAGAAGAAGAGAGTGTAGACATACCTTTTGATGCAAAAGGAAGAGTTTCGACGAAGATCCGTCAAGAAAATCACCAAGGATGCAAGGGAGATGACTTGCAGAGGTCTTTGGTTCGTTCCAAAGAGTTTGGAGGAAGCAAATACGAAGTGGACTCGAGATTGGACTTAAATAGAGCAAGAAAAACCTAATTGCCAAGGACAGCACTCATTGGTCGAGTGGATTGGTCGACTGGCCCAGTCGACCAATCAGTCGACCAATGCTGACAGCAAATCCAAAACAGGGAATTGAAGACCCAGATCAAATCCAATCCTAAAGAGGTTTTGCACACATGTCAAGTGACTTACCTAATAGGTAGAAATGCCTTCAAACCAACATAGAGAGCACCCCAAGTCCATCAACTAATCCGATCTTCATCAAGATTCAGTTTCCATAAATAGAACTTCATCATCAACTTTCATGGATTCAAAGCCAGACACCAAGTCCACCACTGGGATGGCCCAAAGCTGACTTCTTACTTTACTTCGGGTCATTGGACCTACAAATAACAAGGTTTCCGGGTCAAGGTTAGGGCTGGGTTTTACAATTTATTTATTGTTCTCCCTTCCCCGGGTCCTTGATCCAGAGATGCCTACAGTCGTGCCTCTCTTTGGTTAAGGTTTTCCTTTACCTTTTATTACTTTGATTATTTCATTTCTTCAATTTTTTTCTCTAATATCCATTCCCCCACTCGATGGACTGTAAGCTACGGGAAAGGGTCCACGGTCAAAATCATTATAATTATACTCCCCTTCCCTAGATCCAGAGCTGACACTCGGATCACTTCTCTTTTATTTTTATTTATTTATTGTTTGCATTTTTTTTTCTACCTTTTATTAATTATGCATTGGTTATGTTTGCTTTATTTTTCGTCTCAATTCGATTGCATTAGATGTATGGATTAGGACCGCTCGTTTAATCTAATTAATTAGTTAAAATCTTTGAATCATTGCACTTTCGCATTACCATTAAGAGATTAAATTCTAAGTGGCATATCTCCTTGAGATCGACCCGTTAGCTACACGATACCGTGCATTTGCGGTTACTAATAATTTCACAAACAAATCTGGAAGAGACTTAGAAAGATAGCGCTCGTGTGCAGAGGCCATGGCAGCAAAGAAACCCCGGTTTGGTTGACAAATCAGAAAGGAGATTCACTAGACCTACACCATACCCTACTCCTGCTTTTCAGCCTAAGAGTGTAGGCCAGAGTTCAAGATATGCACAGGCCGGACAGCAAAATCAATTCAGTGGGAACAAACAAGCAGCGAATGTTCTAGCTACTAGGCCAGTGAATGTGAATCCTAGACCGGTGAATCAGAAGCCTCCAATGGCAGTACCTCCAGTTATGCTAAGGGATCATGTTTGCTTTTTCTGTGAGCAGACCAGACACTTCACTCGTACTTGCCCTCGGAAGACGTCAGCCATCTGCCCCTGTAGTGAAGAATGCTCCTTCCCCTCTGTCTAGAAGAGTGTTCAGTATATCTGGTACTGAACAGGATGCGAATATGAAGTTGTGATAGGTACATTGTTAGTCGCTTCTATACCTACTTTTTGTGTTATTTGATACGGGTGCATCTCATTCATTCATTTCATCTGCATTTGTTAGAAAGACTGACTTAACACCCAAGAATCTATCTAGTTGTTTGTTGATTAGTACTCCTCCTAGATCTGTGGTGAAACTAGATATAGTGTTAGAAGAATGTCCTATTTTGGTTGGTGAGAAGAATCTGAAAGCCAATCTAGTGCTCCTTGATATGAAGAACTTTGATCTTATTTTGGGAACAGATTGATTGACAGCCCATAAAACTGTAATTTTGTGTTCTTCAAGGAAGATTCAATTTCAAATTGGTGGAAATTCTACTTTTGAATTTCAAGGTGACCAAGGAAGGGTTAGTAAGAAGACGTTGACCACATTGATGCAAGTCTGTGCATTAGTGGAAAGTGCTTCATCTGGAAGCAAGGTCAAGGAAGAGAAGAAGCTCGAGGAAGTCAAGGTAGTTTGTGACTTCCAGGATGTTTTCCCAGATGATTTGTCAGGATTGCCACCGACCAGAGATGTGGAGTTTTTAATTGATTTGATTCCAGGAGCTGCTCCGGTATCTAAAACCCCATATAGAATGGCACCTACCGAATTGAAGGAACTACAGAACCAGTTGAATGAACTCTTAGATAGAGGTTTTATATAGCCAAGTGTATCACCTTGGAGAGCTCCGGTCCTAATTATGAAGAAGACAGTAGCATGCGTATATGCATTGATTACCGGGAGTTGAACAAGTTGACCATTAAGAATAGATATTCCCTGCCTAGGATTGATGACCTTTTCAATCAGTTAAAAGGTGCAGCCGTGTTCTCGAAGATTGACTTGAGATCTGGATATCACCAATTAAAGGTGAAGTCTAGTGACATTTTCAAGACAGCCTTTAGAACGAGATATGGTCGCTATGAGTTTAGAGTCATGCCCTTTGGTTTGACTAATGCTCCTGCTGTGTTCATGGATCTTATGAACCGAGTTTTTCATGATGTGCTTGACAAGTTTGTGATCGTCTTTATTGATGGCATCTTGATTTACTTGTAGAGTGAAGAAGAGCATGTGAGACATCTTAGTTTCACTTTGCAAAGGTTGAGAGAAAAGAAACTTTATGCTAAGTTTAGAAAGTGTGACTTTTGGCTTTAAAGGTTAGTATTCCTTGGCCATGTGGTTTCAGCTGAAGGTATTCGTGTTGATCCTAAGAAGGTGAAAGTAGTTGTTGACTAGTATAGACCGAAGACCGTGACGGAAATAAAAAGTTATGGCAGGTTACTACAAGAGATTTATTGAGAACTTTGCTAGGTTGGCTGCTCCTATGACTAAGCTAACTAGAAAAGAGGAGAAGTTTGTCTGGACTGACGCTTGTGAAAAGAATTTTCAAGAGTTGAAGGATAGATTGACAAGTGCCCCGATTTTGACTATACTTGATGACTCCGATGGTTTGACAATCTACACTGATGTGTCGAAGATTGGTTTGGGTTGCGTTTTGATGCAACATGGCAAAGTGGTAGCCTATGCCTCTAGGCAATTGAAGGAGTATGAGTGGAATTATCCCACTCAAGATTTAGAGCTTGCCGTTGTTGTCTTCGCTTTGAAGATTTGGAGACATTACCTGTGTGGTGAGAAGATTGCTATTTTCATAGATCATAAAAGTCTGAAGTACTTCTTTACCCAAAAGGAGTTAAATATGAGACAAAGAAGATGGTTGGAATTGGTCTTTGATTATTATTGTGATATTCAGTATCACCTTGGTAAAGCAAATGTGGTTGCCGATGCTCTTAGTAGGAAAAGTAAAAGAAAAGAGTTGGATTTGAATGCTTTGAGTCAACCGTTGTTGTTTTCGATTTCAGAACTTAGATTAAAAATTGTTCCTGAAGGTTTGGAATTTGTTCCTTTTGCCATGACAGCAAGATCCACCCTTAGAGATAGAATTGTTGCTCTGCAAGCTTCTGATCGAAAATTGAAGGTGAAAATTGAGAAAATTTCTTCAAATCCTGAGTCGGATCCTGGTTTTTGTATGTTTATGGATGGTGTTTTGTTGTTTAAATGAAGACTTTGTGTGCTTGTTGTGATGAAATTAAGAAGGAGATTTGAAAGAAGCACACTAGTCAATTGTTGCAGTGCACCTAGGAAGTACTAAGATGTAAAAGTATCTAAGAGAACATTTCTGGTGGATTGGTTTGAAGGCTGATGTGGAAGATTTTGTGGCCAAGTGTGAAACTTGTCAGCATGTGAAGACCGTTCCTCAACCACCATCTGGACTTCTGCAGCCCCTTCCTATTCCTAGTTGGAAGTGGGAAGACATTACTATGGACTTCGTGACTAGCTTGCCTCAGACAAGTAAAGGCAATGATACGGTATGGGTAATCATTGATAGGTTGACCAAATCAGCCCATTTTATTCCTATGAAGATCACTCATACTATAGATAAGCTAGCTAGGCTTTATGTGGACAACATGGTTCGTCTGCACAGAGTGCCTGTGAGTATTGTTATTGATAGAGATCCTAGGTTCACCTCAAGGTTTTGGAATAGTTTGCAGAAAGCCTTGGGAACCCAGTTAAATTTGAGTAATGCTCATCATCCACAGTCTGATGGAAAATCTGAGTGGACAATTCAGATTTTGGAAGATATGCTTAGATCTTGTATTGTGGATATGGGTGGCAACTGGGATGAACACTTAGCTTTGGTTGAGCTTGTCTATAACAACAATTATCAAGCAACAATAGGCATGGCTCCATTCAAGGCTTTGTATGGAAACACTTGTAGGACACCCTTGTATTGGACTGAGACTGGAGAAAGAAAAGGGTTAGGTTCGGAAATGATTGAAGCTACAAGTGCAATGGTAGATATGATAAGAGAAAGGATTAAGTCTGCTCAGTCAAGGCAGAAATCTTATGTGGATAAGAGAAGGACCAACTTGGAATTTCAAGTTGGGGAGAAAGTTTTCTTGAAATTGTCACCTATGAAAGGTGTAATGATATTCAATGTTAAACGAAAGCTTAGCCCTCGGTTCATCAGACCTTACGAAATTCTTGTGAAGGTTGGACCCATCACATACCGTTTGGCCTTACCTCCGTCTCTTGCTGGAGTTCATAATGTGTTTCATGTTTCGATACTTCGGCAATACATAAAGAATCTGGAACACATACTACAACAGGAATCTGAAGGACTTAGTGCTGATCTTTCTTACAGTGAGGAGCCAGCTGAAATCCTAGACAAGAAGGACAAACAGTTGTGAAATCATACCATCCCTTTGGTAAAGATGCGGTAGAAGAATCACACCCCTAAAGAAGCTTCGGAAGAAGAAAGAAGACATGAAGGAGAAGTTTCCTCATCTTTTTGGAAGCCCAGGTATGCTTTCAATTTCGAGGACGAAATTTCTTTTAGGGGGGAGAATGTGAAATTCAACCCTAACCTTAACCGGAAACCCTGTTGTTTGTAGGTCCGAAGACCCAAAGTGAAGGAAGAAGGCAACTATGGGCCATCTCAATGAAAGACATGGTGTTTGACCCATAACCCATGGAAATTGATGATGGAGTTCCATACTTGGAAACTTTGTCAGAGTTGGAGAAGAAACTGCACCTTGATGAAGAAGAGCTTGGTTGATGGACCTAAAGCCTAGTCGGACATGGTTTGAAGGTACCCCTCTATGCTAGGAGAGTTGTTGGTTGAGTTGGGAGAAGCCCCTTTGAAAATTTTAAGGTTTGGACCTTGAAGTCCCTGACTTGGGCTTGTTGTTAGCTTGACTCGATTGGTGGGTCGACTTGGCCAATCAACCAGCCAATCAACCCACAATGACAGATTCTGGCTAAGATCTTCTGTTTAGGGTTTTGATTCTCTATTTAATAAGACTACGTGATTTTCAGCCTCTTTTGTTTCTAAAACCTCTGGAGAACGTGGGAAGCTTCTCTCAAAGCCTCTCTTGGTGTTGTGGAAGATCTACTTGCAAATTCTCAAGTATTTCATCCTTTATTCTTCATTTAGGTATTGTAATCTCTCATTCTACTCTTTGATCTACTCTTCATTGATTGAAAACCTTATTTTTGATTGATTTTGAAAGTCATGTTTATGATCATTGTTGGTGTCTAATCTATGCTAGTTAATCTTAGATTATTGTTCTAGAATTTCCCTTGAATTTTTGAAGTGTTTTGAATCCCGGAAGATGAGTTTTGGATCAAAATTATTATTTCTGCTGTGTACTATTCATTGGGTCGACTAAGCCAATCGACCTAGCTGGCTGCCCAAGCTGACAGTAGTGGTTTTTTTCTGTCCGTCTTGATCTATTTAACCTCTATTCTTCTAGGGCATATTCCTAGTGACTAAATTATGCTTGTTTAGGGTTTATTTGCTAACCTTGGACCTAATCTCTTGTTCCTTTGGAATATTTTTCGAAGCTATTTAAGGTAATGACGACTGTTTCCATAATAACCTAGATTGCATGATCTTAGTTTCTAGTTTGGGAATTTCATGAGATTACTACTATTCTTGCATTTTCTTATTATGATATTATTGTTGTAAGTACTTTTAAGTATAGTAGATCTTGTTCATGTAATTCTCTTATTTAATTGATCATGTATATATGATTATCTTCTATACATTGGAATATCAGTTGTGTATGTTGTAATTGAATTGGGAATGTGGTTGCTTAGGTATGATTTGGGAATGGGGAATGTCCTTTTGACATTTCTATCCTTGGACATCAGCGGAAGTGGTATGGGACATTTCCTATGGTGCCCTCTAACTCTTTCCTAAATTTTTGGTTGTCATACCTAGGGCTTGTCTAGCAATGTTTGGCTAGGATGTCCCTATTATATCAAACCCGATTTAGAAGGGTATTGAGACTGAGTAACTCGTGGCAGCAATGTGGGTTTGTGGGCACTCAAGACCAATAACCAATCCATGAGAGGACATGGATCACATTGTGAGGGGCCATTCATTGGTAGGGTTGCAGTAGTAGACCTGGGCTCATAGGCGCTCAAGACTAGTATCCAACCCGTGAGAGGACATACGAGCTTCACGTTTACTATTTGTGGATGACCAATTGGGTTGATGAGTCTGTAGTCCGAGTTGGTTGTAACCATAGGATACGCTGACTCTTGTGAGAAGGATACCAGAAAGGATCGCGAGAGGCGAGGAATGGAAGTATCTGACTTTGACTTGATATAACTAAGTAGAAGACTTGCATTGGCTAGGTTTGACCTTGACATGCACCAATACTCAAACCAATGGTGATGTAAGAGACCGGTGAGTTATATCCATGAGGGGACATGAGAGCTTCCCGTCTATTTGTGGGTGACCAATAGGGTTGATGAGTCCATAGTCTTGGACTATGCTGACTCTAGTGGAAAGGATACCAGAAAGAATCGCCCGGGGCAAGGAATGGATGTATCTGGACCTGAGTTGATATAACTAAGTAGAAGACTTGCATTTGGCTAGGCTTTACCTTGATACGCGCCAATACTTAGACCAATAGTGATGTGAGAGAGCGGTGACCTAAACCGCAGCCATGGAATGTCCTGAGGGATGCCGAACCCACTACCAACCGATGATGTGTGATTTGAGACCTTCCCAAAGAAGTATGGTGCTATGACTTAAAGCATGTCTGCCATTAGAGACCAGCATACATACATAGAGTTAGAAGCATATTTGCATATATTGTTTCCTGTCATTGCATTTATGTTTGTTTATGAATGCATGTGAAGATGCTTATTGTGTTTGGATGACTTGCTAAGTTCTTTTGAGCTTACCCTTTGGGGGAATTGTTTTAGATGACATTGCAGGATCGGAAGAGAACTCGTGCCCCAGCACGGAGGACCTTTCCGTACATGGTATGGCTCCGGAAGTCCTTGGACAAGGTAATGAACAGCGAGGCAGCCAACACTTAGATTTGGATTGCATTGATGGCTCCTATTGATGGCAGCCGGCATCATCTTATTCGCCGATGGGATTGTGCGCTAGATGTTTATCTGAAGCTTCAAGAGCATAACCCAAAGGTGAAGAAGAAGACGAAGAGCCGACTGAAGATGCTGATTAGACTTCTCTTGTTTCTTCTAGACTTTTACTTTACTTGTATTAGCTTAGAGCTTAACCTTAGATTTCGATCTACCTTCCGCATATATTGTTGAGTATATTTCCGCTATACTCTACAGTTGTCTTTTGATTTGGTATCATGTTATTCCGCACTTGATATTCTTTAGTGATCCTTCTGAGATCCTTTCTTGACTTTTATTATTAATTTATTGGAATACAATGATTTGTTCTTGCTTTTGATTATGTTATTGTGCTAAATGGATATGATCATTCCTAAACTTGATTTTCGGGGCTGTGGATCACACACTCGGGTATTCCAGATAGAGTACCGGTTGGGTGGATTTTGCGGGATGTGACATCAACTGCCAAGTTGGTTGTTTGTTTCTCTTTTCAACATCATACCTCTAGGGTTGTTTCCAACTTTAAACCAACATGTTAATAGGACCTTTTGTGAAGTGTGAACATACTCTTTGACCTAATTTACAAGGTTAAAAAATGATAGCAAGGTGAGGACGTTCACTTGCACATAACCATTGTTACATTCTTAAATGTTATGGAACTTGCTTATATGATTACATGTTGTTGTTTTAGGATTTAGGAATGATTATTATGACTCTGAAATTTCAGAATATAGATGATTAATGATGTCCTTGATATATGATCAACTTGTGACTTTATGGACTTAGATTTGTGAATTGAGAATGTGATTGAATCCATCTTGTATGTGAATGTAAGTTGTGGTTGTGAATTGGGGAATACCATTCGGGTGTTTCTGTCACATCCCCCCAGCCGGTACCCTAACTGGCATACCCGGGTGTGTGATCCATAGTCCCAAGGAACAAGTATCGAGGAAATCATCCTCCCACATAAGCAATAACATATTCATGAACATAAATAATCAATGTGCCAAAATAAATGAGAGATCCAAATAGGGAAGGAAAATATCATATAACATCAAAGTGCAAAAAGATAATAGATAATGTCAAGTCGAGGAGTAAAGTGAGGCGGAAACTCACTCTACCAAAACAGCAGAGAAGTAGCTCAAAAAGGAAAGAAAAGAGATTACAACTAATCCCAAAAAGAAGTAACAGAAGTAACTAAATTGTTTTCAACTTTGTAAAGAACGTCCTTGTAAGTGTAGACTTCTGAGATAAGGCAAGGACGCTTCCACTCCACAGATGGACTAATCATGGTACGAAGCATGATCACTTGAGGGATCTTCACAGTAATTGTCTTAATAGCTATCACCTTGCGGGAAATATGCCTCTTCACCCTGCGCTTCCTCTTACATAACGTCATATTATTCCGAACCTGTAGAGTAGTCTAACAAAAGATATGGTACAAAAGGAGTGAGTTTCGAAAGAAACCCAGTAAGACAGGTTAAATCCACAATAACATAAATGACAGGATTATAAAGCAAAGCATAATGCAATATGATATGAGACGGACAATGTAAGCATGAATCTAACTCTAAGGATGCTGGTCTCTATTGGCAGACATGCTTTAAGTCATAGCACCATACTTCTTCAGGAAGGTCTCATCTCACAATGCCGGTTGGTAGTGGGTCCTCCATCCCTCGGGACAATCCATGGCTGGGGGTATAGGTCACCGCTCTCTCACATCACCATTGGTCCAAGTATTGGCGAATGTCAGGGTTAAGCCTAGCCAAATGCAAGTCTTCTACTTAGTTATATCAAGTCAAATCCAGATACTTCCATTTATCCCCTCTTGGGATCCTTTTCGGTACCCTTCACACTAGAGTCCTCATAGTCCCAAACTACGGACTCATCAACCCTATTGGTCATTCACAAATGGTAAACGGGAAGCTCTCACGTCCTCTCACGGGTTGGTTACCGGTCTTGAGCACCCGTGAGCCCAAGTCTAGCCATTTGCAACCCTACCAATAAATGGCCCCCACAATGTGATTCCTGTCCTCTCACGGGTTGGTTACCGGTCTTGAGTGCCCATGAATCCCCATTGCTACCACGGGTCGTTCGGTCTCAATACCCTTCTGACTAGGGTCTGATACAACGGGGACATCCTAGCCAAACACTTCTAGGCAGCCCTAGGTATGACAACCAACAATTCAGGAAGGTGTCAATGGGCACCCCCGGAAACATCCCATAATATTTCCGTTGATGTCCAAGGACAAAAGTGTCAAAAGGACACCTCTCCATCCCGAACCATACCTAATCAGTCACAATCACCAGTCAATCATATCATACACAATTCTAGTAATTCCTCATATAGAAAGTATACAAAACATGATCCATCTCATATACAATTGACAATAAGAGACATTCATAAACTAAAGAATGCAAGTAAGTAATGCTACTGTAATTGAAGTAAGTGCATTAGTAGTGTATCCATAAAAGAGTCTATTTATGGTAACAAATCTGAATGATTCTAATATAGAAACTAAGATCACACAATCTATGTAATTATAGAAGTAACCATCCTTACCTTATATAACCTTGAAGAGAATCCCAAGAATCAAGGAGAATCTTTCTAAACTTGGCAAGGAGATCCTAAACAAGTATACATACCTTATTAGGAAAGAAGTCTAAAAGGCAGAAGATCAAACGAATCAGAACAGACCAAGAAAAGAGCTACTGTCTTCATTGGTCGATTGATTGATCTACTGACCCAGTCAACCAATCAGTCAACCAACTGAGTCAGTAACAGACAAAAAGGAGGTTTCTGATCCGAAAACAGAATTTTGCGATCCAAAACACCACCACACAAAAAGGGAATTACAATGACAGTGTACTAGTACTAAAGAACAAGTCTAACACTATCATTGATCAAAACCTAAAGATACAAATAAGGAAACAAAACTTACCACAAAAGTAACAGTCAGGGTTTTTGAAGAAAACATGGTATGATCATGAAGGAAAAACCAGAGATTGATAGATTACTAATCTAGTAAAGAAAACATAGAGATTGTACACTAATCTAATCAAGAAAATAGATCTAAGACTATAAGAATTCAAATCAGGAGATGAATCAAAGAAGAAGATCAAAGAGACGATCATGGTTCCTTTAAAAGCTTGCAATGATCATTGATTAAGATCATTATATTAGCCATCAATCCTTAGGAAACGATAAGAGATGAGTGGAGAGATGTTTGCAACAAAGGATGCAGCATCTACTCTACCTGTCTCAGACCAAAAAGAAAATAAAAACAGAGATGGGGAAGAAGAAGAGAGTGTAGACATACCTTTTGATGCAAGAAAAGAGAAATGTAAGAGTTCTTGCAAGAATCCAACCTAGGATGCAAAGAAAATGATTGGGATGGAGCTTTGACTCGTTCCAGAGGCAGAGGAGATGAAATAACCTCGAGCTTGCACTTAAATAGAGCAACCAAGACCTAACCAGCCAAAACAGATCTCATTGGTCGATTGGCCCAATCGACCAATCAATCGACCAAGCATGACAGCAAGGCCAAAGTTGGGATTTGGAGGATCAAATGAACACCAAACCTAAAGAGCTTCAACATACACCTCAAATGACTTACCTAGGGTGTAGAAATGCCTTCAAACCAAATCAAATAATGCTCCAAGTCTTTTTACTAATCTCATCTTCAATCAGGTGCAGTTTTCCTTTCTAGTTCGAGCAAGTTTCCATAATTGGAACACCAACATCAACATCCATGGGTTCAAGGTCAAACTTCATATCTTCCACTGAGATAGCCCATAGTTGACTTCTTCCTTTACTCCAAGTCATCAGACCTACAAACAACAGGGTTTCCGGGTCAAGGTTAGGGCTGGGTTTCACAGTTTCTATCCTGGGACATTAGTGGAGGTGGTGGTATGGGACACAATCCTATACTACCCCTTGGTGCTTCTCACAATTACTAGATGCCATAATTGGGAAGTCTAGTGGAAATTGGTTAGAAACCCAGTCATATCATCACCCTATTAGCGGGGTATTGATGCGAATGACCCATGGCAGCAGTATTTGGTTGGTGGGTGCCAAGAATGACAGAAGCATGAAGGGACACAACATTGTCATGGGGGCCATTCATTGGTAGGGTTGCATATAATTGGCTTGGGCTCGTGGGTGCCCAAGGAGGCAAGAAGCATGAGGGGACATGGGAGTTGCCCACGCATTATATGTGGATGACCAATAGGGTTAAGGGAAGGCGTAGTCGGAGAAGGAAATGTTGACTCTAGATAGGAAAGGATACTGAACCAAGAAGGCAAGAAGCATGAGGGAAGGTATATAGACCTAGTATGATGTGACTAAGTCGATGACTTGCATTGAGTTAGGCTTATCCTTGACACGCGCCAATACTCATGCCAATAGTGTGGTGAGAGAGTGGTGACCTAAACCCCAACCATGGTGATAGTCCGAGAAGGATGCCTTGACCCCTTGCCTGGGATCACAAGACCGGTAACCAACTCGTGAGAGATTAGAGTGATGAGACCTACCTAGAGGAGGCTGGTGTTCTATCTTAATGCATGTCTGCCATTAGTGACTAGCATCTGTTAGAGTATAGTTGCATAGTTGCATTTTGCCTCATATCATATTGCACAATGTGATGTATTGTTTTGGATTGTGATATTGGTTATTTGTTTGTGAACTACTCGCTGAGTTCTTTCGAGCTCACCCTTTGGGGAATTTGTTGCTTTAGACTTTGTTGCATATCTAGATGTTACCGAAATCCAAGAATACGAGACATTGGCGACCGATCTGTACGGTGTACTAGATTTTGGGGACTAACGTTCACGGTGAAGAATGTTTGTGTCTCGATTGCATACCAGAATTTGTTCGACTCATGAGCTGATCTAAAATGTTCGCGATACAGAGATATTTGAATTTAGAAATTATATTTTACTTAAGGATACATACCAAATGTAACAATTAGGAAACTTTGACTTTTCTTTATTTCTTTCCAGATTGTTTACTTTAGATTTGACATCACTTCCGCACTTTGATTCTGTTTTGAGATCCTTCTGAGAGCCTTAATACTTGACTTATTTATTTATTAAGATTAATTCATTGATTTATTCTTACTCATGATTGGACTATTGTGTGGAATGGTTGGTGATTGTCTGAGACCTAATCTTTGGGGTTGTGGATCACACCCTTGGGTATTTAGGTAAATGGATATCAGCTGGGTGGATGTGACAAATTGCAGGTTATGAGGACTCCGTCATTCAGGAGTACACAACGTCAGCTGAGCCATATGATATTTTGGCTAGCAAGGAGATGGAGACTCATGACGACACGTGTCCACGCTTGGAATGAGTGTTCTATTGATTTTTTTCTATGATAACTCTTTAGACTTCCACTATTTTAACTTTGACTTTAACCTTAACTCTTGTGAATCCTGCCCTAAACCTAGCTTGGACACCCTATTTGTTTTGGATAAAGAAGTGACTTGTGGGTGTTTGACCTTGAAGTGGGACCCAAAGTTCAATTTGGATATGTTTAGAAGGCCCTAGGAAGTCAAGTCAGACCTCTCCCTTAGTGTTGATCCAAAGATCCAAAGTGAAGGAAGAAAACTTGGTGTGCCATCTCAGTTGAAGACATGGTGTTTGACCCAAAACCCATAGATATTGATGATGGAGTTCTTTTTTTTTTTGGAAACCTTATTTGAATTGGAGATGAACTGCACCTTGATGTTTAAGAGCTAGGTTGATGGACCTAAAACATTTTTGGACATGGTTTGAAGGTAACCCTCTGAGCTAGGAAGGTTGTCAGTTGAGTTGGGAGAAGCCCACTTGAATTTGAGCAAGTTTAGACCTTCAAATCCCTATCTAAGCCATGATGTCCTGGCTTGGTTGACTGCCCTAATCGACTGGCCAACCAACCAGCCCAGGCTGCCAGCTGTTGGCTGAATCCGATAAAATCTTCTTTTTAGGTCTTTTGGTGCCCTATATATTGGAACTTCATGTTTCTTAGCCTCCTTTGTTTCTAAAACCCTTAGAGAACGTGGGAAGCCTCTCTCAAAGCTTGTCATCGTGTTTTTTAAGAACTCTTGCAAGATCTAAAGTTCCTCTCTTGTTCATCTTCAAGGTTAGTATCCTAACTCCTTCTCTAATCTCTTCTCTCTACTGTTCTAGTTTATTGTTTTGATTGTGGAGAAGGTGTTACACTACTGTAACTACCTATTCTCTAATCTCCTTGTGTCTTAGAGTGAATCCCCAATCACTCTATGCATTTCTTGAAGCCATATGGCAATTCTCCATATTTTGATTGGTTTTGTTAACATGATTCATTATTCTTGTAAGTTGCTGTCCTAACCTATTGTATACTTGTTTCTTATCAATTTCTAAGCATGATCTACTGTATTCTATTCCTTTTGAATGAATCTACATTCATTCCATTGATGCTATGATCTTCATGCTTGATTCTTAGCCATGATCATATGATATCTTCATGAAGCCATGATTATTCCTTAAACCTGATTTCTCTAGCATAATAGATCTGATTTTATGTTAGTATTCATCTCTAATCTATTGCTAATGATCCTCTTAAGTGGATCCTTAGTTCTCCCTTGCATCCATGGTTGTTTTCTTTGAAAACCATGTTTTGACCAAATTAGAAAGTCATGTTTCTAAATTAGAAAGTCATGTTTCCAAATTAGAAAGTCATGTTAGAAAGTCATGATTTTGATCATGGATGGTGTTTAATCCATGCTAGATGGTCTTAGTATGTTTATGTGGAGTTACCCTTCGAATTTCGGAGCAATCGGACTTCAAATGAAGAAGTCATGATCGATTTTGTGTTTTGCTGCTGCATACTGTTCACCTGGTCGACTGACCTAGTCGACTGGACCAGTTAGCCAGCCCAGTCTGCCAGGCATGGACAGAATTGAGTTCTTCGTCCGATTTGATCCGTTTGACCTCCAATCTTCTTGGGCTTTTTCCTAATGATGTATCTATGCTTGTCTAGGGTTATTTGCTAACGTTGGTCTTGATCTTTGATCTCTCAATTGAAGATTATATATTCAAATTACGAGGTGAGTATTCCAACTCACAATATGCCTATTTACATGCCTTCTTGTATTATGACCGGAATGCATGATCTAGCTGCTACTACATAGTTTTCTTTATGTCATGGTATTTCTATAGTTACAGTAGCATGTCCATATTGTGAATTTCATATTAGAATTGATTATTGATTATGAGAATGTGATTCGAACTATGGTGTGAATGTGAATGTGAATGTGGTTTATATGGAATCATGTTATGATGTGAATGCCTAGGTTGTGGTTGTGGAATGGGGAATGCCCTTTTGGCGTTTCTATCTTTGGACACTAGTGGAAGTGGTATGGGATGCTTTCCTATGGTGCCCCATGACTCTTTCCCTGACTATTGGTTGACATACCTAGGATTGGTCTAGCAGTGTTGGCTAGGAATACCTTGTTATATCAGACCCGATTTGGAAGCGTACTGAGACCGAGTGACCCGTGGTAGCAATGGGGATTTATGGTCGCTCAAGACCGGTAACCAACCCGTGAGAGGACATGAATCACATTGTGGGGGCCATTTATTGGTAGGGTTGCAAATAGTAGACTTGGGCTCATGGGCGCTCAAGACCAGTAGCCAACCCGTGAGAGGACATGAGAGCTTCCCATTTATTATTTGTGGATGACCAATAGGGTTAATGAATCCATGGTCCGAGTTGGTTATAGCCATAAGATACACTGACTCTAGTGAGAAGGATACCGGAAAGGATCGCCCGGGGTGAATGGACTTATCTAACTATGACTTGATATAACCAACTAGATGACTTGGATTTGGCTAGGCTTTTCCTTGACATGCGCCAATACTTAGACCAATGGTGATGTGAGAGAGCGATGAGCTAAACCCCAGCCATGGAATGTCTTGAAGGATGCATGACCAAACTACCACCGGCAAGGCCCAAGATACCAAGATGGTTGAGGGAGAGTGATTTGACCTACCCAAAGAAGTATGGTGCTATGACTTAAAGCATGTTTGTCAATAGAGACTAGCATACATATATAGAGTTAGAAGCATACTGCATTTATTGTTTCATATCATTGCATTATTGTTTACTTTGATTGCGTATGAAGATGCTTATTGTGATTGGGTATACTTGCTAAGTTCTTTTGAGCTTACCCTTCGGGGGACTTGTTTTTAGATGACATTGCAGGTTTGGAAGAGAACCCGTGCCATAGTATGGAGGACCCTTCCATATATGATGCAACTCCGGAAGTCTCTGGACAAGGTGTTGACCAGCGAGGCAGCCAACACTCAGATTTGGACTGCATTGATGGGTCCTATTGACGACAGCCGGCATCTTCTTGTTCGCCGATGGGATCGTGAGCTAGATGTTGATCTGAAGCTTCAAGAGCATAATCCAAAGGTGAATAAGATGAAGATTGAAGAAGAAGAAGAAGAAGAGCCGATGGAAGACATTTATTAGATTTCTTTTGTTTCTTCTAGACTTTTATTTCACTTGTATTAACTTAGAGCTTTGCTTTAGATTTCGATCTACCTTCCGCATATGTTTGTGGGGTATATTTCCGCTATACTCTATTGTTGTCTTTGATTGGTATCTTATTGTTCCGCACTTCGATATTCTTTTATGATCCTTCTGAGATCATTTCTTGAGTTTTGTTAGTAAATACTTGAATACAAATTGTTCTTGCTTTTGATTATGTTATTGTGCTAAATGGATATAATCGTTCCTAAACTTAATCTTCGAGGCTGTGGATCATACACTCGAGTATTCCAGATAGGGTACCAGTTGGGTGGCTGTGACAACTCTGATTATCATTTGTAATAAGTGTAATAAAATTTATACTTTGATACCTTTATTATTCCTTTTCTCTATTGCTTTTGCTATTCTGTATGTGTGGTTATAGATTGGTAGTAAACCTAAATCTTGTAGTGATGGATCACAACCATGAATATTTAGGTAAGTCCAATACCAGCTGGGTGGGGTGTAATAACAACGATCATGCTCGTTAGTATTATGTCTTTTATTTCAATCAGTTGTACATTTACTAAGCTTTACATTTAGTCACTTAAAATGCGAATGCAAGAATAATATAATTGCAAAAAATACATTGGATTGCCAAATCATAATCAAATCCTAGAACACACATAGGAATGAAAAGCAATCATGTGAACAGGATGCAAATCAATTAGACAAATGGTATGCGAATCAATCAGGTGCGTGGTATGGGAATCAATCAAGTGCGTAGTATGCGAATCGGCTCAAGCGCATTGTATACGAATCAATTAGGCACATACTGTCACATCCACCCAGCCGGTACCCTACCTGGCATACCCAAGTGTGTGATCCACAGCCCCGAAGATCAAGTATCGAGGTAATCAACCTCCCACGTAGACAATAACATAATCAATGTGCAAAAGATAAACAAAAGATCCAAATAAGGAAAGAATAAATCATATATCATCAGAGTACGAAAGACAATCAGAATGTCTAATCAATAAGTAAAGTGAGGCGGAATCTCACTCTACAGCCAGCGTGAAGTACGCCTCTTCAGTTTGTGCTTCCTCGAATTGACTTTCATAGTCATCAGTACTTGTAGAGTAATCTAACAAAACATTGTACAAAAAGGAATGAGTTTCAAAGAAACTCAGTAAGGCAGTTAATCCATAACAACATAAATGGCAGGATTTCAAAGCAAAGTAAAATGGTATATGATATGAAACATATGATGCAAAATGATTCTAACTCTATGTATGCTGGTCTCTATTGGTAGACATGCTTTAAGTCATAGCATCATACTTCTTTAGGAAGGTCTCATCACACAACGCCTTTTGGTAGTGGGTCCGGCATCCCTCGGGACATTCCATGGCTAGGGGTTAAGTCACCACTCTCTCACATCACCATTGGTCTAAGTATCGGCGCATGTCAAGGTCAAAGCCTAGCCAAATGCAAGTCTCCTACTCAGTTACATCAAGTCAAATCTAGATACGTCCATTCCTCGCCCCTGGCGATCCTTTCCGGCATCCTTCACACTAGAGTCCTCATAGTCCCTGACTATGGACTCATCAACCCTATAGGTCATCCACATATGGTAAACGGGAAGCTCTCACGTCCCCTCACGGGTTGGTTACCAGTCTTGAAGCCCAAGTCTAACCATATACAACCCTACCGATAAATGGTCCCCACAATGTGATTCCTGTCCTCTCACGGATTGGTTACCGGTCTTGAGCGCCCATGAATCCCCATTGCTACCACGGGTCGTTCGGTCTCAATACCCCTCCGATTAGGGTTTGACATAACAGGACATCCTAGCCAAACACTACTAGACTGCCCTAAATATGTCATCCAACAGTTTAGGAAGGTGTCCAAAGGGCATCTCCAAAAACATCCCATAATATTCCCGTAGTTGTCCAAGGACAGAAGTGTCAAAAGGACACCTCCCCTTTCCAAACCATACTTAATCATACACAAGCATAAACCATAACATCACATATATGGTAACTTTTTATATGGAAAGAAATCAATAATAACATACAATTTGCATATAATTGGTAAGTAAATCATACATGAGTCAAGTTAACATAAACGAGTAATGCTACTGTAATCAAGACTATGCAACAGTAGTATATCATTATAAGAATCTAATTAAGGAAATAAACTAACAAGATTTTAATATAGAAACTAGGATATGCAATCTATGTAGTTAAGGAAATAACCATCCTTACCTTATATAACTCACAAAGGAATCTTAGGGAATCAAGTAAGACCTTGACTAAACTTGGGAAGAAAATCCTAAACAAGTATATACAACATATTAGGAAAGATACCTAGAAGGAAAGATATCAAAACATCCAAAACAGACCAAATATGAGGTTGTTGTACTCATTGGTCAATTGACTTGGTCTACTGCCTCAGTCGACCAATGAGTCGACCAACAGAGACAGTGGCCTTAAAAAATCAGAGATTTAAGAATATGAAACCGAATTTGGTGGTTCAAAAGGGTACTAAACAAGAGGGAAACTACAATGGCAGTATACTAGTATATAGAGGGCTTCAAAACACTCATCATATCAAGTCTTCAGGTTATAAATTAGGAAACAAAAGTTACCATAATTAGATCAATCATGGTTCTTGAAGAATTCATAGTAAAAATCATGGACAAGAACAATAGGATGATGGAGAACAATAGGATGATGGATAACTGATTGTGAATAAGAAATCATGAAAAGCATACATAGATCTTTAAGAAAATAGATCTAAGACTGAAGAACATGAATCTAAATAAGGAATGTGAATGAATACATGTTTTCCTTCAAAAGCGAGTGATGATCTTGATGAAGATCATCCACCAAGCTTTAGATCCTTAGGAAAAGAGAGGGAAAGAGTATAGTGATAGTTGCAATAGAGATACAACATCACTACTACTGTCCTCAATCAGAAAAGGAAAGAAAAGTAACAAAGAATCAAAGATGAAACATAGAAGAGGATGATCACATACCTTTTTGTGTAAAAGCACGAGTTTTTACAAAGATCCGTCAAGATAATCACCAAGGATGTAGGGGAGATGACTTGTAGAGGGCTTTGGTACATTCCAAAGAGTTTGGAGGCAGAAAATACGAAGTAGACTCGAGATTGGACTTAAATAGAAAAAGCAAAGACCTAATTAGCAAAATCAGATCCCATTTGTCGATTGGATTGGTCGACTGGTCCAGTCGACTAATCAGAACAGCAAATCCAAAATAGGGAAATGAAGGCTCAGATCAAATCCAAACATAAAGCGGTTTTGCACACACACCAAGTGACTTACCTAGTAGGTAGAAATGCCTTCGAACCATGACAGAGAGCACTCCAAGTCTACCAACTAATTCCATCTTCATCAGGGTGCAGTTTCCATAAATGGAACACTGACATCAACACTCATGGATTCTAAGCCAGCCACCAAGTCTTGTACTGAAATGGCCCAAAGCTGACTTCTTGCTTTACTTCGGGTTGTCGGACCTACAAACAACAGGGTTTCCGAGTCAAGGTTAGGCTGGGTTTCACACATACTATGCAAATCAATCAAGCACATAGTATGTGAGCCAATCTGATGCAGAATCCAAAATATGATAAAACACCATATGAAAATAATCTTGAAAGCGACTAATGATAGTCACAAAAACAATACCTTTGTTCGTAGCATAAATTGGATTATAAGACTCACATGTCTTCCCTTAACAAAATCCTTCTCGAAAACCGAATGATTTTTGGTTATTTAGGATGTTAGCAGGGAATTAGATGAGGCTTCCACTCTCTTTTGCTTGCTTTACTCTTTCTCTTCTCGTCTCTCTCTATACTCTCTTCTCTCTATTTTCTTTCTCTCTCTTCTCTCTCATCTTTTTCTCTCCTTGGAATGCAATGGTGTTTTCTCTCTCAAGACATCCTCACCTCTCTTATCTATCATCTTAACTATAAAATATGTTATCATGTTTTATTAATTTATTAGATTATTTATTTCATTAAAATACAACACCTCATTATCAATTACCTCCCTTCTCTCTCTTGTTCTCTCTTTACTATGAAACACAAGCTCTTTTTCCAAACACCCCCACCCCCTTTTATTGCTTTAAATTTACTATACTTTATAATATAATATGATTAGTGGGCCTAACTTACAGGCTTGTGGGCCTACTTTTCTTTCTTGCACAGGGCCCACTCAAGGATCCAATAATTAATACCTCCAGGTTCAAAAAATTACATTGATTCTTTTCCTATTTAGTTGGGACAAGGGTGGCTGTTGTTGTTTTCCTATCTTCATTCAACATAATTTTGTTGTATGGGAGGCCGATGGACAAAAATGACTTTCGACCCTATTATGGATCAAGGTCCTAAGGTCTCTAATTATTGAAATGGTTCAAGGGATTGGGAGTATATCAGTTCAACACTAAAATAATAGTATAATGAGATGTGGGGTGTCACATCCACCCCACCTTAAAATAAGTTCCATCCTCAAAATTTGCTTACCTGCTTAGCTGAAAAGCTAAGTGCATCAGGTCCTAATATCGGTTTCCAACTCCCACGACATCTCTTAACCCAAATTGATTACTCCACAAAACCTTCACAAGTAATATTGTCCTATTTCTTAGTTTCTTTTCTCTTCGTTGTAGTGTCTTGATCGGCTTCCCTTCGTATGCAAGATCTTCTTTCAACTCTAATGGTTCGTATTATGGGTAGAGTCCACTACATACTTTTTCAACATCAATATATGGAACGCATCATGTATGTTGGACAAATCTTGAGGTAAGGCAAGTCTATATGTCACATCCACTCAGTTAGTAGCCTATCCGCAGTTCTCAAGTGTGTGATCCACAACCCCAAAGATCAGTTCAAGAAATCAACTTCCCACATTTACAATAATACAATCGAGAACAAGAGTAAATCATTGTTTAAATGTTATTACTATATAGTCAAGAGAAGATTCAAAGAGAGATTTCAATATAATCAGAGTGCAGAAAAAATACCAAAAGAATAAATCAAATATAGAGTGTAGTGGAAAATCACTCTATAATAGCAGTGGAAAAGTATATCAAAATGTAAAAAAAATAAAACTGTCTTAAAAGTATAAGGAAGGAAATAAACTAAGTCTAAACATATGTCTCTTTAAATCTATAAAGTGTATGTCTAAAAGTAAAGACTTCAGTGTCCCATTGTCGACACATAAGCACTCGAGTTTGACTAATCTTGATAAGTTCCAACTTCATACTGATAGTCTTCACAGTCGTAGTCATAACAGCCAGTACTTTGGGTACAGTATGAGTCACCCGCTGGGACTTCATAGTATTAGTTCTCATAGTCATCAGTACCTATAGAAAGATCTAACAACATGGTTTCCAAAAAGGATGAGTTCAAAAGAACTCAACAAGGCATTTTATATCACATCCACCCAACCGGTACCCTATCTGGAATACTCGAGTGTGTGATCCACAGCCCCAAAGATCAAGTTTAGGAACGATCATATCCACTTAGCACAATAACATAATCAAAAGCAATAACAAATCACTGTATTCAAGTAACTTAATAATAAAATTCAAGAAAGGATCTCAAAAGGATCACAAAAGAATATTAGAGTGCGGATAACAAGATACCATTCAAAAGAGATTGTAGAGTATAGCGGAAATATACCCCACAACAAACGCGGATGGTAGATCGAAATCTAAAGCAAAGTCTAAAACTATTACAATTCAAAATATATGTCTAGAAGAACAAAAGTAAACTAGTCAAAATCTTCCATAGGCTCTTCTTCTTCTTTAGTCTTCATCTTCTTCATCTTAGGGTTATGCTTTTGTAGCTTCGGGTCAACTTCTAGCTCACAATCCCAACGGTGAATAAGACAATGTTGGCTACCATCAATAGGAGCCATCATTGCAGTCCAAACCTATGTGCTGGTCACACCACTGGTCATGACCTTCTCCAATGAATTCCGAAGTTGAACCATGTAGGGAAGGGTCCTCCGTACCGAAGCACAGGTTCTCTTCCGAACCTGCAAAATCATCTAAAAACATATCCCCAAAGGGTAAGCTCAAAAGAACTTAGCAAGTAGTTCAATCACAACAGCCATCTACACACAATTCAAAGCAAACATAAATGCAATGATATGAGACAATGAATGTAAATATGCTTCTAACTCTATAAATGTTGGTCTCTATTGGTAGGCATGCTTTAAGTCATAGCACCATACTCCTCTGTGTGGTTCTCCGTTGGTAATTGGGTCCTACATCCTTCTCGGACATTCCACGGCTAGGGTTTACGTCACCACTCTCTCACATCCCCATTGGTTTAAGTATTGTCGCGTGTTCAAGGTTAATCTTAGCCCAATGCAAGTCATCTACTGAGTCACATCTACTTAGAGATGGATATGTCCATTCCTCACTTCTCGCGATCCTTTCTGATATCCTTCCCCCTACAGTCATTGTCTCCTTTCCGGCTACGTAAACTCTTAACCCTATTGGTCATCCACAAATAGTAGACGGGAAGCTCTCATGTCCTCTCACGGGTTGGTTACCGGTCTTGAGTGTGAAATCCAGCCCAAACCCTAACCTGAAAATCCATTTGTTTGTAGGTCCGAAGACCCGAAGTGAAGGTAAAAGGCAATTGTGGGCCATCTTAGTGGAAGACATGGTGTTTGAATCAGAACACATGGAGATTGATGGTGGAGTTCCCTATTTGGAAACCTTATCTAACAAGGTCGAGGTTTAAACATCTCATTTAACATCATGCTTCTAACTCTATGTATGCTTCTAACCTTATCTGATTTGGCAGGAACTCCCCATACCAGATTGATGGAGAGTTTCCTAAAGCTGCAAGTGCCAACTTTCATTGGAGTGACGAAGGACACTCTATTTCCGAATAAATGGTTGAGAGAATTAGAGAAGGCTTTCTGGAACCTGCAATGTTCAACAGATCTTGTTCGCTGAGCAGAAGCTCCAGCACAAAGTCAATGCTTGGTGGAACTCCACCCACCCTATTCTTGAAGATCTACATGTAGGTGCTATCACTAGGGAAATATTTAAAGAAGCATTTTGTGCAAAGGAATCGGAATTTATGGCCCTTATACAAGGATCTCTCTCGTGGCTGGAATACCAGCAGAAATTTTGGGAACTTTTCTTCTTTGCCCCTGAATCAATGAGAGCAGATTGTGCCAAGGCAAAGAAATTCCTCAAAGGTTTGAGACCTATCTTACTATTCTTCCTATTGAGAGCTATGCCTAGATTGTTCAGAACTTGAAGAAGATAAAGGAATCTGAGAAGGAGAGTTCTCGTTTGCAAAGACCTTGGCATAACAGAAACTCTGGCTTTGTTGAAAGATTTGAAAGAAGGTTCACAAGACCTACACCCTACCCTACTCCTAATTTTCAACCTAGGAGGGTAGGACAGAGTTTTGATATATTCTTGTAACCTTATGTTTAGGTGTTCTCTGAGTTTGCTGGAACTGTTGTGGTTGAGGTTTAATTTCATTCTAGTAAGCTTTTATGTAATTACAGGTAAGGACATACTTTCTTATTTATATGTAATGACATGCTATATGACGAATGGTATATTTCTTATATTCTCCATTGTCATGTGACTTGTTGTAGTTGTATAAGTCATTGTATTACTGTTGAATGCATGATGTTTATGATGTTTCTGTATACTTTATCACTTTATGAGATTAAATGAATGACTATGTTATGATGGTGGATGATGTGATGTAGTTGTGATGAAAGCGTATCCGATTGGGTATCCATTGCTTGAGATATCAAAGGGTTGTGGTATGGGACACATGCTCATTGATGCTTCCAGCACTATCATGACTATTGGATGACATACCTAGGAAGTCTAGAATTTCATGGCTAGAAACCCTTACATGCTACTACCCTTTCGATAGGGGAATTGAAACCAGATGACCCGTGATAATGGTGATGTAACTCTGTTTCATCCTACAGCGGTAACTAGTCCGTGCGAAGACTTAGTGGTCCATTGTTGATCATATAATGGTAGGGTTGCATATGTTAGGGTTTGGGCTCATGGACATCCAAGGAGCTGCTAAGGAGTTGTGAGGGGTCATGTGAGCATCCGCCCCAACAATATGTGAATAACCATAGGGTTAGGGAATAGAGTCCAACAACAGTAGCCAGTCTGTGAGGGTTCTCATTCCCAGGTAGAGAAGGATACGGAACCGAGTTGGTTAGTGCCACAGGGGAAGTATCTGAACTTCATATAGTATATTACTGTATGACCTTGTATTGGATTAGAAACCCCAACATGCACCAGTACTCATGCCAATGGTCGTGGTAAGAGAGTATTGACTTAAACCCCAGCCATGGTTCACTGATGAGGACTGAACCCTTTTACCTGGGATCCCAATAGAAGTAACCAGTCCGTGAGGGATCAGAATGACTATACCTACCCAGAGGAGGGCTGGTGTTATATCTTAAAGTATGTCAACTGTCTAGAGACTTGCATAGTTAGATCTTAGTAGCATTCATATTATTGCATACCATTCATTTCATATATGCATTGCTGGATATGTTGACATATGTATGAGAAATGTATTATCCTTATTGAGTTCGTTAGAACTCATTCCTTGCTTTGTATGTTATATTATATTGTATAGATGGTAGTATGTCGGAAATCGGAGAGGTACCGTGTGGGTGCAATATCACGTATGAAGAAGATGTGGCACTGATAGAGGAAAAATAAACTAGCCTCAACTAGTTCGGTTGAACCCCGAATCAGTTCGGCCAAACCGACCAGGGCGGACCAATCCGAACTGGCCAAGATAAAGTTGGCAGAATAGCAAGACATATTCCAAGAAGACTTGTAGCCAAGGAAACGGTATTTTGGAATTCAACTACTCATATTCAAGTAGGATTCAATTACTGAGATTCATATTGCAGACTAACTATTGTTTGAGTCCCAGTCAAACTCATGCATAGAAAAACTATAAAAATGTATGAGAACACAAGAGAAAGGTATGCTGAATAGAACCATCACTATTTGTATTCTTATTGTTCATTACTTTCTTGTCTTCCTTAGTCGGATTCCTAACTAGATCGTCGGAGGTGAAAACTCGACCCCCACGGTTGAGCTCATTCTTGCAGGTTCAACCAGCTAAAGGGACGAATAGGATTGAGCAGCAAAAATTGGCACCGTCTGGTGGGAACTCGATCAAAAATCCATTATGAGGACTAGATCAGGATTATTGACAGGAGACGTTCTGACGGAGAAAAGGAAGTTGATTAGGGCGAAACTCTACAAGGAATTAACAAAATTCCCGAGCCCCAAATTCAGCAAGATCCTCCGATTATTTCAGACCCTCCAAAAAATCAATTCGCGACAATGCATCAAATTGACGAAATTCAAAAGGAGCAATCTAAGCTCAGAAAGAATTTACATCCCTAAGCGTGCTGGTCAGGATGGCCATGCGTCATATAATCGCTCCCGAAGCAGATTCTCAGGAAAAACAAAAAATCCCGAAGGGAAGCAAACATGACCGACCATTTGTGCACGACCAAGAAGCTCGACCATCCCAAAAAGAGAAGGGGAAGAAGATAGAAAAATCCCGAGCTTCAAAAGGAATTATTCTAGAAGAAAATCCTCCAATCAACGATGATGAAGATCGAGGAAGTAGTTCGGATCCAATCCAAAATCCAAAAGACAAAAAAGTCACAATGATCCAGACAAGCAAGACGAAGATATGAACAAGCGAATCGCCAAATTGGATGAGACGGTCAAAAAATTGAAGATTCCTACCAAGGACGAGCTATATGCCTTCTTAAAAGAGGATCCGTTCATGCAAAGCGTCTTAGAAGCAGAGATGCCAAAAGGCTTCATGTGAAACCCGGCCCTAACCTTAACCCGGATACTCTTTGATTGTAGGTCCGAAGACCCGAAGTAGAAGTGAAAGTCAATTATGGGCCATATTGGTAGATGATATAGTGTTCGACTCCGAACCTATGGAGATTGAAGATGGTGCCCCATACTCGAAGTCAGTGTTGGATATAGAGAAGAGACTGCACCTTGATGAAGAGAAGATTAGTTGATGACCTTAGAGCTTGGTGGGATATGATTTAAAGCCCATTTTCCTTGCTAGGTATGTTATAGAATATGTGTTTAAAGTTTCGTTTGATTCGAGTAGTGGAAAACCCTCAAATCCCTATTTTTGGCTTTGCTGTCAGCCTGGGTCGAGTGCTTGGGTCGACTGCCCAATGCTACCCAGCCAATCGACCCAGAGTTGCTGAACTCGAACAGAATCTTCTGTTTTGAGAATCTTGCTATATATACCCCATGACTTCGTGATTTTAGTATCCCTAGCCTCCATAACACTTAGAGAACGAAGGGAAACCATCTCCAAGCCTCCAAGAGTGAAGAAGAAGACCTAATCTTGCAATCTTGCAAACTCTCTCTCTTGTTCTTCAATTAAAGGTTAGTAATCTATCTTTTATGTCAATGATTTATTCTTTCTATGATCACTCTCATCTCTTAACTGAGATTATGATGAAGATGCGGCAACCTTTTAGTCATATCTTTACAATCTCTTTTCATTCTCTTGTACTATGATCATCTCATTCATTCTTGACATGATTCTTATGATTTCTTCTTAAACTATGATAATATTTCCTATTTTGATTCATTTTAGCATTATAGATTCTCCTCTATGATTATTCATACCTCTGATCTACTGTGTTCTTGTACTAGAATGAGATCTAATCATCTCTAGTTCATCTCTTTCATTCATAGCATGTTTCCAATGAAAACTATGATTTTTACCAAAATAGAAACTATGGTTCTAAATTAGGAAGTAATGTTTTAATGGTGGTTTGATGTCTAAATTATGCTTTCTAGGCTTAGACTACTGTGTTAGACAATCCCTCCAAGTTTCGTCGCATTCCGGTTTGTGTAGCATAGGTTTCGGATCAAAATTCCCTTTTTACTTTCGGATTTGCTCTTGGGCAGACTGCCTGGGTCGAATGGCCAATGCTACCCAGCCAATCATCCTGCAACAGCAGAATCTGTTTTCTTCGTCCGATTTGATTCAAATCATGCTCATTCTTTTAAGACTACTTCCTAATGATTGTGAGATGCTATTCTAGGGATTATTTGCTAACTTTGGATTCATCCTCTTGTTCGTCCGGAATATTCTCGAATCTATTTAAGGTAAGGAAAGTTGTTACCATATTAACATAGATTTAGTTTCTAATTTAGGAACTACTTAGATTTGCTACTGTTATGTTAGTTTCTATTATGATATGAATGCTGCAAGTACATTAGGATCTTATTTCCTTATTTACTTTATGTACTTGATTATGTATGAATACTTACTCATGTATGTTTCCTTATTTATTTAATCTTGTCTTATTATACTCTTTCATATGATGTGATATTTTTCGTGGATGATATGACTGAATTATGATTGTGATTGCTTAGGTATGATTTGGGATTGGGGAATGTCCTTTTGACATTTCTGTCCTTGGACCTCATTGGGAGTAGTATGGGATATTTCCAATGTTGCCCTTTGACGCTTTCCCGGATTATTAGTTGTCATACCTAGGACTTGTCTAGCAGTGTTTGTGTCACATCCTCCCAGCCGGTACCCTATCTGGCATACCCGAGAGTGTGATCCACAGCCCGAAGATCAGGTATCGAGTGATCAGCCTTCCACATTCACAATAACATAATCATGAACAATCATAATAAAAGTGCGGAAGATAAACCATAGATCCAATAAGGAAAGAATGAATCATAAATAAATCAGAATACTAGATATAATCAGAGTGTCAAAACAGATAAGTAAAGTGAGGCAAAAATCCCACTCTACAACCAGCGGAAAAGTAGCTCGAACAGAGAATAAACTAGACAAAAGCTAATCCCAGTAGCAAGTACAATGGGTAACTAAATTGTTCTCCACTTTATAGACAACATCCTTATAAGTGTAAATCTCATAAATGGCACAAGGACGCTTCCACTCAATGGTCAGACTAAGCATCGTACGGAGCATAACCACTCGCGGGATCTTCAGTGTAATTGTGGTAACCGCAATCACCTTCCTGGAGATATGCCTCCTCGCCTTGCGCTTCTTCATAGGAACCGTCATAGTATTCAGTACCTGTAGGATAGTCTAACAAACATTGTACAATAAAGGAATGAGTTTCAAAGAAACTCGAAGAAGGCGATTAAATCCATAATATCATAAATGGCAGGATTTCAGAACAAACATAAATGCAATATGATATGAGACAAGCAATGAATGAATGAATCTAACTCTATGTATGCTGGTCTCTATTGGCAGACATGCTTTAAGTCATAGCACCGTACTTCTTTAGGAAGGTCTCAATCACTCATCATCAGTTGGTAATGGGTCCGGCATCCCTCGGGACATTCCATGGCTGGGGGTCAAGTCACCACTCTCTCAAATCACCATTGGTCTAAGTACCGGCGCATGTCAGGGTAAAACCTAGCCAAATGCAAGTCTTCTACTTAGTTACATCAAGTCAGATCCAGATACGTCCATTCCTCGTCCCTGACGATCCTTTCCGGTATCCTTCACACTAGAGTCCTCATAGTCCCTGACTACGGACTCATCAACCCTATTGATCATCCACATATGGTAAACGGGAAGCTCTCACGTCCTCTCACGGGTTGGTTACCGGTCTTAAGCGCCGTGAGCCCAAGTCTAACCATATGCAACCCTACCAATAAATGGCCCCCACAATGTGATTCCTGTCCTCTCACGGGTTGGTTACCGGTCTTGAGCGCCCATGAATCCCCATTGCTACCACGGGTCGTTCGGTCTCAATACCCCTCCGATTAGGGTCTGACATAACAGGACATCCTAGCCAAACACTACTAGACAATCCTAGATATGTCATCCAACAGTTTAGGAAGGTGTCCAGAGGGCATTTCCGGAAACATCCCATAATATTCCCGTAGTAGTCCAAGGACAGAAGTGTCAAAAGGACACCTCTCCTTTCCAAACCATACTTAAGCATACACATGCATCAATTCATATCATCACATATATGGTAACTTCATATATGGAAAGAAATCAATAATTACAATCACTTGTATATAATTGGTAAGTAAATCATACATGAATCAATTTAAGCAATGCTACTGTAATCAAGGTTATGCAACAGTAGTATATCATTGTAAGAATCTAATTTAGGAAACATATCAATGATATTCAAATATAGAAACTAGATTCATGCTATCTATGTAATTAAGGAAATAACCATCCTTACCTTTTATAACTCGCAAAGGAATCCTAAGAAGTCAAGTAAGATCTTGGCAAACTTGAGAAGAAGGTCCTAAACAAGTGTATACAACATATTAGGAAAGATCCCTAACAGAAAAGATACCAAAACATCCAACACAGACCAATTCCGGAGTTGCTTTGAACTCATTGGTCGAGTGGATTGGTCGACCAATGCAGACAGTAGCCTAAAAAAACAGAGTTTTAAGATATGAAATCCGAATTTGGTGGTTCAAAAGGGTACTAATCAAGGGGTAAACTACATCAGTAGTATTCTACCATATAGGGGACCTCAAAACATTAATCCAAACAAGACATCAAGATCCAAATTAGGAAACAAAAAGTTACCATAATTAGATCAACCATGGATCTTGATGAATTCGAAATAGAAATCAAAGACAAGAACAATAGGAGGATGGATCATTGCTTCAGGTAGAGGTATCATGAAAACATACTTAGATTTTCAAGGAAATAGGCTTAAAAGCATAAATCTAAATAAGGAAACAAAACCTACCATATATGTAACTACCATGATTCATGAAGAACACATAGTATGGTAGAAGAGAACAACTAGAGATTGATAGATCATGGTTCATGAAAAGAAAACACAGCAATTGACTACTAACATGATCAATATAGAAGATCCAAGGAGATCATAATTCAAATCAGAAGTTTAACAAGATTAAATCATGGTTTGATCATGATTCCTTCAAAAGCTTGCAATGATCATGGTTAAGATCATTGTTCTAGCCTCTAATCCTTAGGATGATCATGAGAGACAAGTCCAGAGATGTTTGCAACAGAGAATGCAGCATCTCCTCTACTGTCTCAACTCAAAAAGGAAAGAAAATAAGAGATAGAGGAGAAGAAGAGAGTGTAGACATACCTTTTGATGAAAAGGAAGAGTTTCGACGAAGATCCGTCAAGAAAATCACCAAGGATGCAAGGGAGATGACTTGCAGAGGTCTTTGGTTCGTTCCAAAGAGTTTGGAGGCAGCAAATACGAAGTGGACTCGAGATTGGACTTTAATAGAGCAAGAAAAACCTAATTGCCAAAGACAGCACTCATTGGTCGAGTGGATTGGTCTACTGGTCCAGTCAACCAATCAGTCGACCAATGCTGACAGCAAATCCAAAATAGGGAATTGAAGGCCCAGATCAAATCCAATCCTAAAGGGGTTTTGCACACATGCCAAGTGACTTACCTAATAGGTAGAAATGCCTTCAAACCAAGATAGAGAGCACTCCAAGTCCATCAACTAATCCGATCTTCATCAAGATTCAGTTTCCATAAATAGAACTTCATCATCAACTTTCATGGATTCAAAGCCAGACACCAAGTCCACCACTGGGATGGCCCAAAGCTGACTTCTTACTTTACTTCGGGTCATCGGACCTACAAATAACAAGATTTCCGGGTCAAGGTTAGGGCTGGGTTTTACAGTTTGGCTAGGTTATACCCCTGTTATATCAGACCCGAATCGGAAGGGTATTGAGACCGAACGACCCGTGGTAGCAATGGGGATTCATGGGCGCTCAAGACCGGTAAGCAACCCGTGAGGGGACATAAATCACATTGTAGGGGCCATTTATGGGTAGAGTTGCATATGGATAGACTTGGGCTCATGGGCGTTCAAGACTGGTAACCAACCCGTGAGAAGACATGAGAGCTTCTCGTTTACTATATGTGGATGACCTATAGGGTTGATGAGTCCGAGTTGGTTGTTGTGAAATCCAGCCCAAACCTAGCCAGGTCACCCTATCTGTTGTGGGTAAAGAAGGGTTAGTTTAAATGTTTGACCTTAAAGTTGGACCTTGATTTGATCTTAGCTTTTTGCTTGTAGACCCTTTTGGTTGACGATTTGGTGTCGGAACCCAAGCCCATTGACATTGTTGATGATGCCCCTCACTTGAGAGCATTGTCAGTGTTAGTTTTGAATCTGCACACTGAAGAGGGGTGAATTAGTTGAAATACCTAATGAACTCCGGTGCCCAATCTGAATATATTTTCCGAAACTAGACTTCTTGATGGACTTGTAGGAGAAAATCTCACTCAATTTGACCCCATATAACCTTCCAAATCCCTGTCCGAAGTTGCTGAACTATGTCTGTCAAATCCTGCTTGCGCATCGAAGAAGATGAGCCTAGTTGGTGAACCTAATGAACTCCAATTCTTGATCCGAAGGTATTTCTGGAAACTAGACTTCTTGATTGACTCATAGAAGAAAACCTCACTCAATTTGACCTTGTATAGCCCTCCGAATCCCTGTTTGAACCTTGCTGTCCTGATTGGTCGACTGGACCAGTAGACCAATCCAATCGACCAATGGTGTCTGAATTTACCAATTTGGTCCTGTCTCCTCTATTTAAGCCTAATCTCAGGAATACTCCGTCTCCTATGCCTCCTAAGCCTCTGGAACGAGTTAGAACCCTAATCTAATCAATTCCCTTGCATTCCTTGGTGATCTCTCTCAAGACTTGAAGTAATCTTCTTCCTCTCGCATCAAAGGTATGTCTACTCTCTTTTCTTTCTTCTCCATCTCTGATTTTCTTTCTTTAATCTGTTCTTGGCTGAGATCAGGAAGCAGATGATGCACTCTTGCAACCATCCACTCCATGATCTCATCTTGTTCCTTGAGATCTATGATCATCATCATGATCTCAACCCCAGCCAGTGGAATCTTTGAAAACCCTAACCCTAATCCTTTGAAACCCTAACCTGGGTGATTATCTGAGAACCTTTTTGGTAACCTCCCATGTGAGGGAAACCTCATGGGTAATGTGGAGGTTGATCTAAATTCAATATTCTTTAATTCTTCTTGTTGTAATTGGCCAATCATCAATTCCCTCCCTCCTGTGATCTTAACCATTTTATGGGAACCATAAGGGTGAAACCCTAGTTTCTTGGGTTAGATCAAGAACCCATCTTTTGACTATGATTATCTTCCCATAATGTTTCTATTAACCTAAACAAGATTTTCTTATTATGTTCTTGATTGCAACCATTCCCTTTCTTCCTGTGATCATAACCTTTTCATGAGAGCCATAAAGGTTGAAACCCTAATTTCTTGGGTTAAATCAAGAACCCATATTTTTACCATGACTTGATGATTTTATCTTCCCATATGATTCTAATACATCCTAAGAAGTTCCCCTTCGAATTTCGGATCAATCCGACTTCAAACGAAGAAGTTATGGCCAAAACAGTTTTCACTATTCCGTACTGACTCGATTGGTCAACTCATTGGTCGACTGGGTCAGTAGACCAAGGCAATCGACCAATGAAGTCAGTAGCTTCAATTTTCGCTCGATTTGATTCGTTTGCTCTCTAATCTTTTAGGTATCTTTCCTAATGTTATATCTATGCTTGTTAGGGGTTTATTTGCCATGTTTGGTGTCTCTCTCTTTGATCTTTGGATTATCTTCGGCGATAATCAGGTAAGGACAGTTGATTCCTTAACTACATAGATTGCTTGTTCTCTGGTTTCTACTTTATGAAACTATGAGATTACCTACTGTTATTGTATTTTAATTCTTATCTCCTACTGTGGGAACAGTAGCACTTAATTATATCATCTTTTCATTGTTTATGTTATATGAATTACTTATTACTGCTTAATCTGATGTTGCTTTTACATTCTCTTTTATATGATGAACTACTGGTTGTGTATGTCATGACTGATCTGAGAATGTGTTTGCTTAAGTTTGGTTTGGGATTGGGAAGTGTCTTTTGACACTTCTGTCCTTGGACATTATCGGAAATAGTATGGGATGTTTCCGGGGTTGCCCATCAACACTTTCCCGAATCAATGGTTGTCATACCTAGGGATGTCTAGCAGTGTTTGGCTAGGATATACCCCTGTTATATCAGACCCGATTCGGAAGGGTATTGAGACTGAACGACCCGTGGTAGCAATGGGGATTCACGGGCACTCAAGACCGGTGAGTTATATCCGTGAGAGGACGGGAATCACATTGTGGGGGCCATTTATTGGAGGGTTGCATATGGCTAGACTTGGGCTCATGGGCACTCGAGACCGGTGAGTTATATCCGTGAGAGGACATGAGAGCTTCCCGTTTACCATATGTGGATAACCAATAGGGTTGATGAGTCCGGTGAGTAATATCCGTGACTCTAGTGGAAAGGATACCGGAAAGGATCGCCCGGGGCGAGGAATGGAAGTATCTGGACCTGAGTTGATGTAACTAAGTAGATGACTTGCATTGGGCTAGGCTTTTCCCTGACATGCGCCGGTACTTATGCCAAATGGTTGTGAGAGAGTGTGTTGACTTAACCCCCTGCCATGGTTTGTCTTGAGGGATGAAGGACCCATTACCAATCGGATGCTCAAGACCGGTGAAATGATCCGTGAGAGAACCCAAGATATCTTTTATGGTTGAGGGTGTGAGCGGACCTTCCCAAAGAAGTACGGTGCTATGACTTAAAGCATGTCTGCCATAGAGACCAGCATACATAGAGTTAGACGCATACATACATTACTTGTTTCATATTGCATTGCATCTTGTTATGGTTTGCTTCCATGTTATTTATGTTGTTATGAATTAACTTGCCTTACTGAGTTTCTTTCGAAACTCATTCCCTTTTTTGTACAATCTTTGTTAGACTTCTCTACAGGTTTGGATATCTTTGACGGCCCGTATGAGGAAGCGCAAGGTGAAGAAGATGAAGACTGAAGAACAAGAAGAGCTGACTGAAGATGTGGATTAGATTTCCTTTGTTTCTTCTAGACTTATCTTTCACTTTACTTGTATTAGCTTAGAGCTTTATTTAGATTTCGATCTACCTTCCGCATGTGTTTGTAGGGTATATTTCCGCTATACTCTACAGTTGTCTTTTGATTTGGTATCTTGTTATTCCGCACTCTGATATTCTATAGTGATCCTTCTGAGATCCTTTCTTGACTTTTATTATAAATTACCTGAACATTATGATTTGTTCTTACTTTTGATTATGTTATTGTGCGAAATGGGTATGATCGTTCCTAAACTTGATCTTTAGGGCTGTGGATCACACTCTCAGGTATGCCAGATAGGGTACCGGCTGGGAGGATGTGACAGTTGTAGCCATAGGATACGCTGACTCTAGTGTGAAGGATACCGGAAAGGATCGCCCGGGGCGAGGAATGGACGTATCTGGATCTGAGTTGATATGACCAAGTAGAAGATTTGCATTGGGCTAGGCTTTACCCTGACATGCGCCAATACGTAGACCAAACGGTGATGTAAGAGAGAGGTGACTTAACCCCTAACCAAGGAATGTCCAAGAAGGATGCAAGACCCAACTACCACCGGCAGACCCAAGATGCCAAGATGGCTGAGGGGGAGTGATTGACCTACCCAAAGAAGTATGGTGCTATGACTTAAAGCATGTCTGCCTATAGAGACCAGCATACATAGAGTTAGACTCATACATACATTGTTGCCTCATATCATATCATCTTATGCTTTGTTTGTGATACTATGTTATTTATGCTATTATGGAATGACTTGCCTTGCTGAGTTTCTTTGAAACTCACTCCTTTTTGTACAATATCTTTTGTTAGACTATTCTACAGGTTTTGATGGCTATGAAGCGCAATATGAGGAAGCGCAAGATGAAGAAGCGTACCATACGCAAAGTGCTGGCGACTACGAAGATTACTGTGAGGATCCCTCGAGTGGTCTCTCTTGTTGCCAGGATTAGCCCTACTGTGGAGTGGGAGTGTTTGAGCATCATCGATGAAGTCTATGTCTATGAGGACATCCTTTATAAAGTAGAAAAGACTCTAATTTAGATTATATCTTTCTTTCTTGCCTTTAGAATCAGTTGTAATCCCATTTGATTTTCGAACTACATTCCGCTGTACTCGTGGAGTGAGATTCCGCCTCACTCTACTTTTGATTTATATATCTATTGGTATCTTTTCCGCACTCTGATGAATATCTCGTTACTTTACCTTGATTCATTTGAATAATATTGTTAACATTGATTTAGTCTTGTTCTTGATTATATTGTTGTGAATGTGGGAGGTTGATTTCTCTAACTACTGGATCTTGTGGACTGTGGATCACACACTCGGGTATGCCAGATAGGGTACCGGCTGGGTGGATGTGATAGAGTGGTATCAGAGCCCACAGTTCCAAGTGAAATCCTAACCACAGAAACAATGATAGAACATTCCTGAGTCATAAATTCAAAAGTGACTCAAGTATTCTTAGAAGTGAATAATAGAACACTTGAATTAGAAACTTAAAATTGAAGCATAATATACTCTGAATAATACACAATAATTTTGATTTAACAACATCACTTAACACAACAAAAGAAATTGCATAATGTACAATAAGATGGTGAAACAAAAGTGAACTTCATTAATTTTAGGAAAGTTCTACAACAAGTTACATTTGAGAAACATAAAAGGAAATCCTAGTACAATCTATCTAAGACTACTGTCTCTTCTCTCTCAGTGCTCTAACATCCTCTACAACCTGAGTCAACTGTGACTCCATCCTCTCCTTTCTCGCCTCTATCCTCCCAAACATGGAAGTCATAGAGCGCATCTGTGCGCACAGCTCCGCATTCTCTGGAACTACTAGTGAAGGGCCTCCGGTCTCAAAGTGTGATGATGTGGGAATATCCTGATGAACCTGATCTACCTCACGCATCTCAATGTCATCTCCTGCCTGGTCATCTGTATCTGGACCTGCATCCTGATCACCATCATCTGACTCATCATCATCCTCATCAGTCTCAAGACCATCATCATCATCTGACCTCTCGGTCTGAGTAATCTGCATTTGCCGAATAGTCCTGGTTCCGATGGTGTCACATCCTCCCAGCCGGTACCCTAACTGGCATACCCGAGAGTGTGATCCACAGCCTCGAAGATCAGGTATCGAGTAATCAACCTCCCACATAAACAATAACATAATCATGAACAATAATAATCGATGTGCAACAGATAAACCAAAGATCCAAATAAGGAACGAATACACCATGTATATGATCAGAGTACGAAAGATAATCAGAATGTCTAAATCAATAAGTAAAGTGAGGCGGAATCCCACTCTACAACCAGCGGAAAAGTAGTTCTAAAAGAAAAGGAACAAGATAAAATCTAATCCCAATAGCAGGTACAATAGGTAACTAAATTGTTTTCAATCTTATAGACAACGTCTCTATAAGTATAAATCTCATAAATGGCACAAGGGCGCTTCCATTCTATGGTCAGACTAAGCATCGTACGGAGCATAACCACCCGCGGAATCTTCAGTGTAATTGTCGTAACCGCAATCACCTTCCTGGAGATATGCCTCTTCTCCTTGTGCTTCTTCATACGAGTAGTCATGATACTCAGAACCTGTAGAATAATCTAACAAAACATTGTACAAAAGGAATGAGTTTCAAAGAAACTCAGTAAGGCAGTTAAACCGTAATAACATAAATGGCAGGATTTCAAAGCAAACATAAATGCAATATGGTATGAGACAAACAATGAATGTATGAATCTAACTCTATGTATGCTGGTCTCTATTGGCAGACATGCTTTAAGTCATAGCACCATACTTCTTTGGGAAGGTCTCATCACACAACGCCTTTTGGTAGTGGGTCCAGCATCCCTCGGGACATTCCATGGCTGGGGGTCAAGTCACCGCTCTCTCACATCACCATTGGTCTAAGTACTGGCGCATGTCAGGGTAAAAGCCTAGCCAAATGCAAGTCTCCTACTCAATTACATCAAGTCAGATCCAGATACGTCCATTCCTCGCCCCTGGCGTTCCTTTCTTGTATCCTTCACACTAGAGTCCTCATAGTCCCTGACTACGGACTCATCAACCCTATAGGTCATCCACATATGGTAAACGGGAAGCTCTCACGTCCTCTCACGGGTTGGTTACCGGTCTTAAGCGCCCGTGAGCCCAAGTCTATCCATATGCAACCCTACCTATAAATGGCCTCTTTCGAGTATCCACAATGTGATCTATGTCCTCTCACAGATTGGTTACCGGTCTTGAGCGCCCATGAATCCCCATTGCTACCACGGGTCTTTCGGTCTCAATACCCCTCTGATTAGGGTCTGACATAACGGGACATCCTAGCCAAACACTACTAGACAATCCTAAATATGTCATCCAACAGTTTAGGAAGGTGTCCAAAGGGCATCTCCGGAAACATCCCATAATATTCCCGTAGTAGTCCTAGGACAGAAGTGTCAAGAGGACACCTCCCCTTTCCAAACCATACTTAAGCATACACAAGCATCAATCCATAACCTCACATATATGGAAAGTAATCAACAATAACATTCAACTTGTATAAAACTGGTAAGTAAATCATACATCAGTCTATTTAATATAAACAAGTAATGCTACTGATATCAAGACAGTACAACAGTAGTATAACATTGTAAGAATCTAATTAAGGAAATAAACTAACAAGATTCAAATATAGAAACTAAGATATACAATTTATGTTGTTAAGGAAGTAACCATCCTTACCTTTTATAACTTGCAAAGGAATCTTAAGAATTCAAGTAAGACCTTGACAAACTTGAGAAGAAGGTCCTAGACAAGTGTATACAACATATTAGGAAAGATCCCTAAAAGAAAAGATATCAAAACATCCAAAACAAACCAAATCTGGAGTTGCTGTACTCATTGGTCGATTGGATTGGTCTACTGTCCCAGTCGACCAATAGAGACAGTGGCGTACAAAATCAGAGTTTTAAGAATAAAGAACCGAATTTGGTGGTTCAAAAGGGTACTAAACAAGGGGTAAACTATATTGGTAGTATCCTAACATAAAGAGGACTTCAAAACATCAATCTAATCAAGTTTTAGAGCTACAAATTAGGAAATAAAAGTTACCATAATTAGATCAATCATGGTTCTTGAAGAATTAAAAATACAAATCATAGACACGAACAATAGGAGAATGAATCATTGATTTTGATAAAGATATCATAGAAGGCATACATAGGTCTTCAAGAAATAGATCTAAGAACCTGAATCTAAATAAGGAAACAAAACTTACCATAGATGTATCAGTCATGATACTTGAAGAAAGCATGGTATGATAGAGGAGAAACAACTAGAGATTGATAGATCATGGATCATGTAAGGAAAACACATCGATTGACTACTAATATGATCAGTAAAATAGATCTAAGAAGATCAGAATTTAAATCAAAGGCAAACGAAGACAAGATCATGATTTAGATCATGATTCCTTCAAAAGCTTGCAATGATCATGATTACGGACATTGCTTTAGCCATCAATCCTTAGGAAGATCATGAGAGATAAGTTCAGAGATGTTTGCAACAAAGAATGCAGCATCTCCTCTACTGTCTCAACTCAAAAAGGAAAGAAAACAAGGATGAAGAAGAAGAAGAGAGTGTAAACATACCTTTTTGTATAAGAACACAAGTTTTGACTAAGATCCGTCAAGATAAACACCAAGAGCGCAAGGGAGATGACTTGCAGAGGTCTTTGGTTCGTTCCAAAGAGCTTGGAGGCAGAAAATACGAAGTAGACTCGAGATTGGACTTAAATAGAGCAAGCAAGACCTAATTACCAAAGACAGAACCCATTGGTCGAGTGGATTGGTCGACTGGTCCAGTCGACCAATGAGTCGACCAATTAGTTCAGCAAGTTCAAGACAGGGAATTGAAGGATCAGATCAAATCCAAACATAAAGGGGTTTTGCACACACACCAAGGGACTTACCTAATAGGTAGAAATGCCTTCAAACCATGATAGAGAACACTCCAAGTCCGTCAACTAATCCGATCTTCATCAAGATTCAGTTTCCATAAATAGCACATTGTCATCAACACTCATGGATTCAAAGCCAGACACCAAGTCCTCCACTGGGATGGCCCAAAGCTGACTTCTTGCTTTACTTCGAGTTGTCGGTCCTACAAACAACAGGGTTTTTCCGGGTCAAGGTTAGAGCTGGGTTTCACATTCTCCCCCTTTAAAGAAATTTCGTCCTCGAAATTGAGAGCGTACCTGTGCTTCCAAAGAGGTGAGGAAACTTCTCCTTCATATCTTCTTCCTTCTCCCAAGAAGCTTCTTCAGGGGTATGGTTCTCCCACCGAATCTTCACCAAAGGGATGGTGCGATTCCACAGCTGCTTGTCCTTCATATCCAGGATTTCGACTGGTTCTTCATCATAGGTCAAATCAGCACTAAGTCCTTCAGGCGCTTGTTGTAAAATGTGTTCCGGATTCTCTATGTATTTCCGAAGCATTGAAATATGAAACACATTATGAACACCACAAGAAGAGGCGGAGGTAATGCTAATCGATGCAACAGGTCCAACCTTTTCCAAAATCTCAAAAGGTCCAATGAAACGAGGGCTAAGCTTTCCCTTAACATTGAATCTCATCACACCCTTCATTGGTGAAACCTTCAAGAAAACTTTCTCTCCCACTTGAAATTCTAAATCGGTCCTTCTCTTGTCAGCATAAGATTTCTGTTTTGACTGGGCAGACTTAATCCTTTCTCTTATCAAATCAACCATAGCACTCGTAGCCTCAATCATCTCAGGACCTAAGACTTTTCTTTCCCCCGTCTCAGTCCAGTACAAAGGCGTCCTACAAGTATTTCCATACAAAGCCTTAAATGGAGCCATGCCTATTGTTGCTTGATAACTGTTGTTATAGGCAAACTCAACCAAAGCTAGGTGTTCATCCCAATTACCACCCATATCCACTACACAAGATCTGAGCATGTCTTCCAACGTCTGAATTGTTCGCTCAAATTGTCCATCCGATTGCGGGTGATGAGCTGTACTCAAATTTAATTGGGTTCCCAAAGCTTTCTGCAAACTATTCCAAAACCTTGAGGTGAACCTAGGATCGCGATCAGAAACAATACTTATCGGCACACCATGCAGACGAACCACATTGTCCACATAAAGCTTAGCTAACTTATCCAGAGTATGAGTGATCTTCATAGGAATGAAGTGGGCTGATTTGGTCAACCTATCGACAATCACCCACACCGTGTCATTTCCTTTACTTGTCCGAGGCAAGCTAGTTACAAAATCCATAGAGATATCCTCCCACTTCCAACTAGGAATAGGAAGGGGTTGAAGTAATCCAGATGGGGGTTGACGAACGGCTTTCACACGTTGGCAAGTCTCACACTTGGCAACAAAATTATCAACATCAGCCTTCAAACCAATCCACCAAAAATGTTCCTTCAAGTCCTTGTGCATCTTGGTGCTTCCCGGGTGTATAGTAAAGACTGACTGGTGTGCTTCCTTCAATATTTCCTTTTTAACTTCTTCATTTGCCGGCACGCACAGTCTACCTCTAAACAATAAGGCACCATCCATGGATATACCAAAGTCGGGGTCCGACTCAGGATTCGAAGAAATCTTCTCAACTTTGACCATAAGTTCTTGATCAGAACTCTGCAGAGCAACAATCTTATCTCTAAGGCCAGATCTTGCCGTCATGGCAGAAAGAACAGAAACAGAATTCTCTGGGACAACTTCCAAATCAAAGCTCTCAATAGAATACCACAATGGTAGATTCAAAGCATTCAAATCCAAAGTCTTCTTCTGGTTCTTCCTACTAAGAGCATCAGCAACAACGTTTGCCTTCCCAGGGTGATACTGAATATCACAATCATAATCAGAGACTAGTTCCAACCATCTCCTTTGTCTCATGTTCAACTCCTTCTGGGTAAAGAAGTATTTCAAACTCTTATGATCCGTGAAAATGGAAATCTTCTCACCGTAGAGGTAATGTCTCCAAATCTTCAAAGCGAAGACAACAGCGGCAAGTTCTAGATCGTGAGTTGGGTAATTCCGCTCATAATCTTTCAATTGCCGAGAAGCATAGGCTACGACCTTGCCATGTTGCATCAGTACACAACCCAAACCAATCTTTGATGCATCGGTATAAACTGTCATACCACCGGAACTATCAGGTATAGTCAAAACCGAGGCGCTTGTCAATCTATCTTTCAACTCTTAGAAATTCTTCTCACAGGGGTCAAACCAAACAAACTTCTCTTCTTTCCTGGTCAATCTAGTCATAGGAGCAGCCAACCGAGAAAGTTCTCAATAAATCTTCTGTAGTAACCCGCCAATCCAAAAAAACTTCTTATTTCCGTTACCGACTTCGGTCTTTCCCAATCAGCCACAGCTTGGACTTTTTCAGGATCGACACGAATCCCTTCAGCTGAAACCACATGGCCGAGGAATACTACTCTCTTAAGCCAGAAGTCACACTTGCTAAACTTGGCGTACAACTTATTTTCTCACAATTTTTGCAAAGCGAAACTTAGATGGCTCGCATGCTCTTCTTCATTCTTTGAGTAGATCAAGATGTCGTTGATGAAAACAATCACAAACTTATCAAGCACATCGTGAAAAACTCGATTCATGAGGTCCATGAACACTGCAGGAGCATTAGTCAATCCGAAAGGCATGAGCCTAAACTCATAGTGGCCATACCGTGTTCGAAAAGCTGTCTTGAAGATATCACTAGACTTCACTTTCAATTGGTGATATCCAGATCTCAAGTCAACCTTTGAGAACACAGCTGCACCTTTCAACTGATCGAAGAGATCATCAATTCTGGGCAGCGGGTATCTATTCTTGATAGTCAGCTTATTCAACTCTCGGTAATCGATGCACAGACGCATACTACCATCTTTCTTCTTGACAAACAAGACCAGAGCTCCCCAAGGTGATACACTAGGTTGTACGAAACCTCTATCATTGAGCTCGTTCAACTGGTTTTGCAACTCTTTCAACTCAGTGGGAGCCATCCTATACGGAGCCTTAGATACCGGAGCGGCACAAGGGACGAGATCAATAGAAAACTCAACATCCCTATCTGGAGGCACTCCCGATAGATCGTCAGGGAAGACATCAAAAAAGTCACAGACAATCCTGACTTCATCAACTCTTTTCTCCACCTTACCGTTGTCTTCAGATGAAGCATCATCCACTAGGGCATAGTGTCACATCCTCCCAGCCGGTACCCTAACTGGCATACCCGAGAGTGTGATCCACAGCCCCGAAGATCAAGTATCGAGGAAATCATCCTCCCACATATGCAATAACATAATCATGAACATAATAAATCAAGGTTTAATATTATAAACAAGGTTCAAAACAAGAAATGAACAATCAGAATAATCAGAGTGCGGAAAGATACCAGATATCCAATGATATCAAAAAGGGGTGAAGTGAGGCGGAAACTCACTTTACCAAAATAGCGGAACGTAGTATAAAAATCAAAAAGGGGTTACAACTGAAACAAATGTGCTAATAAATAAACTAAAGATCAAGCGTCTTCGAGTTTATAGATAACGTCTTCATAAGTATGGACTTCATCAATCCAATGAATCCGTTCTAACTCAATGCCGTTCTCAAAAGTAGTACGCAGCTTGATCCGCCGGGGGATCATCAAAGTAATCTTGATCGTTGCCAGCACTTTGCGTGTAATACGCTTCATCAGCTTGTGCTTCGTTGTACTGCTCGTCATAGTATTCTGTACCTGCAGGATAATCTAACAAAAAGAAATATACAACAGGAATGAGTTTCGAAGAAACTCAGTAAGGTAGTTAATCCATAACATCATAGATAACATGTGGCAAAACATAACATGATGCAATGCAATATGAAACAAGTAATGTATGTATGCATCTAACTCTATGTATGCTGGTCTCTATGGCAGACATGCTTTAAGTCATAGCACCGTACTTCTTTGGGTAGGTCACGCATACGGCTCCTGTTGGTAGTGGGTCCGGGCATCCCTCTCGGACAAACCATGGTAGGGGGTTAAGTCAACACACTCTCTCACAACCATTTGGCATAAGTACCGGCGCATGTCAGGGAAAAGCCTAGCCCAATGCAAGTCATCTACTTAGTTACATCAAGTCAGTTCCAGATACTTCCATTCCTCCCCTCTCGGGATCCTTTCCGGTATCCTTCACACTAGAGTCATGGATATTACTCACCGGACTCATCAACCCTATTGGTTATCCACATATGGTAAACGGGAAGCTCTCATGTCCTCTCACGGATATAACTCACCGGTCTCAAGCGCCCATGAGCCCAAGTCTAGCCATATGCAACCCTCCAATAAATGGCCCCCACAATGTGATTCCCGTCCTCTCACGGATATAACTCACCGGTCTTGAGTGCCCGTGAATCCCCATTGCTACCATGGGTCGTTCGGTCTCAATACCCTTCCGAATCGGGTCTGATATAACGGGGACATCCTAGCCAACACTGCTAGACAGCCCTAGGTATGACAATCATTGATTCGGGAAAGCGTCAATGGGCAACCCCGGAAACATCCCATACTATTTCCGATAATGTCCAAGGACAGAAGTGTCAAAAGGACACTTCCCAATCCCAAACCAAACTTAAGCAAACACATTCTCAAATCAGTCATGACATACACAACCAGTAGTTCATCATATAAAAGAGAATGTAAAAGCAACATTGGATTAAGCAGTAATAAGTAATTCATATAACATAAATAATAAAAAAAATGATATAAACAAGTGCTACTGTTCCCACAGTAGGAGATTAGAATTAAAATACAATAACAGTAGGTAATCTCATAGTTTCATAAAGTAGAAACCAGAGAACAAGCAATCTATGTAGTTAAGGAATCAATTGTCCTTACCTTCTAACTTGAATGGAATCTTAAAGAATCAAGTATGATCTTGACAAAACCTGAGAAGACAGTCCTAAACAAGTGCACACAACATGTTAGGAAAGATGCATAAAGGAAAAGATCAGAAATCAATCGAAACAGACCAAGATTGAGGTTGTTGTACTCATTGGTCGATTGATTGGTCTGCTGGACCAGTCGACCAATGCAGACAGTGGCCTGCAAGAATCAAAAACCGAATTCGATGGTTCAAAAGGGTACAATTAAGAGGGGAATTATCATGGTAGTATTCTAGGGTATAGAGGATATCAAACCATAACTCAAAACAGTTCTCAAGTTACAACCTAGAAATCATGAGGTTAACCTGATTAGGGTTATCATAGGTTAGGAGGGGGAAAAAATAGAAAGATTAAAGATAATGAACTAGGATATGAAAGAATTCAGATCTAGTAAAGGAAACATAATAATTGGGTTACCATGATTAAACTAGAGGTTCTTGATCTTACCCAAGAATTAGGGTTTTACCCTTTTTGGTTCCCTCAGAAAATAATTGTGAGATCTGAATGAACAAAGACAAATCAAAACAAGAAAGTATAAATTTTAGGTTAACACAATATTACTCAAGAAGATTTTCCTTCACAAGGGAGGTTACCAAAAGTTTTCCAGACAATCACACAGGTTGGGGTTTCAAGGAATTAGGGTTAGGTTTTCAAGAATTCAATAAATAGGGTTTAAGAACATGATGATGATCATGAGTCTTAAAGAATTGGGTGAGATCGGAGAATTGATGATTACAAGAATGCTTCATCACCTTTCGATCTCAATGAAAACGAGAATAAAAGAAAGAAAATCAGAGATAGAAGAGAGAGTGGTTGAGATCATACCTTTGCCGTAGAAAGATGAAGAATCCTTCAAGTCTTTGAAAGAGATCACCAAAGAATGCAAGGGAATGGGTTAGATTAGGGTTCTAACTCGTTCCAGAGGCTTAGGAGGCAGATGAGGCGGAGTATTCCCGAGATTAGACTTAAATAGAAGTGACAGGATTCAAATTTCAAAAACAGAATCAATTGGTCGATTGATTGGTCGATTGATCCAATCGACCAATGAGTCGACCAATCAAGACAGCAACTTCAAAACAAGGAATTGAAGGCTCAGATCAAGTCCAAACATCAAGGGGTTTTGCACACCTTTAGAGTGACATACCTAGGAGTTAGAAATGCCTTTGAATCAATACAGAGACCACTCCAAGACCATCAACTAATCCAATCTTCATCCGGGTGCAGTTTCCACCATTGGAACACTAGCATCAACACTCATGGATTCCAATCCAGCCATCAATTCTTCAACAGAAATGGCCCAAAGATGACTTCTTGCCTTACTTCGGGTCACTGGACCTACAATAAATAGAGTTTCCGGATTAGGGTCGGGGCTGGGTTTCACATTCTCCCCCCTTAAAAAAATTTCGTCCCCGAAATTGAAAGCGTACCTGTGCTTCCAAAGAGATGAGGAAACTTCTCCTTCATATCTTCTTCTTTCTCCCAAGAGGCTTCTTCAGGGGTATGGTCCTTCCAACGAATCTTTACCAAAGGGATGGTGCGATTCCACAATTGCTTGTCCTTCTTATCCAAAATTTCAGCTGGCTCTTCATCATAGGTAAGATCAGCACTCAGCCCTTCAGGTGCCTGCTGTAAGACATGTTCCGGATTTTCAACATATTTCCAGAGCATCGAAATGTGGAACACATTATGCACAGTAGCAATAGACGGAGGTAACGCCAATCGATAAGCAACGGGTCCAACCTTTTCCAAAATTTCAAAAGGTCCAATGAAACGAGGGCTAAGCTTCCCTTTAATATTAAATCTCATCACGCCCTTCATTGGTGAAACCTTCAAGAAAACTTTCTCTCCAACTTGAAACTCCATATCAGTCCTTCTCTTGTCAGCATAGGATTTCTGTCTTGACTGGGCAGACTTAATCCTTTCTCTTATCATATCCACCATTGCACTCGTAGCTTCAATCAAATCAGGACCTAAGACTTTCCTTTCACCCGTCTCAGTCCTATACAATGGTGTTCTACAAGTGCAACCATACAAAGCCTTAAACGGAGCCATGCCTATCGTTGCTTGATAACTGTTATTATAGGCAAACTCAACCAAAGCTAAGTGTTCATCCCAATTTTCACCCATATCCACCACGCAAGATCTGAGCATGTCTTCCAAAGTTTGAATTGTCCGCTCAGACTGTCCATCTGACTATGGATGATGAGTTGTACTCAAGTTCAATTGGGTTCCCAAGGCTTTCTGTAGACTATTCCAAAACCTTGAGGTGAACCTAGGATCACGATCGGACACAATACTCATCGGCACACCATGTAGACGAACCACATTATCCACATAAAGTCTAGCTAGCTTATCCAAAGTATGAGTGATCTTCATAGGAATAAAATGGGCTGATTTGGTCAACCTATCAACAATCACCCACACAGTGTCATTGCCTTTACTTGTCCTAGGCAAGCTAGTCACGAAATCCATGGAGATATCTTCCCACTTCCAGTTAGGAACAGGAAGGGGCTGAAGCAATCCAGATGGAGGTTGATGAACGGCTTTCACACGCTGGCAAGTCTCACACTTGGCAACAAAGTCGTCAACATCGGCCTTCAACCCAATCCACCAAAAATGTTCCTTCAAGTCCTTATACATCTTGGTGCTTCCAGGGTGTACTATAAAGATTGATTGGTGTGCTTCCTTCAATATTTCCTTCTTAAGATCTTCATTTGCTGGCACACACAATCTACCTCTAAACAATAAAGCACCATCCATGGATATACCAAAGTCGGGATCCGACTCAGGATTCGAAGAAATCTTCTCAACTTTGTCCTTAAGTTTCGGATCAGAACTCTGCAAAACAACAATCTTATCTCTAAGACCAGACCTTGCCGTCATAGCAGAAAGAACAACAGCAGAATTCTCAGGAACAACTTCCAAATCAAAACTCTCAATAGAAGACAACAAGGGTAGACTCAAAGCATTCAAATCCAAAACCTTCTTCTGAATCTTCCTACTAAGAGCATCAGCAACAACGTTTGCCTTACCAGGGTGATACTGAATATCATAATCATAATCAGAGACTAGTTCCAACCATCTCCTTTGCCTCATGTTCAACTCTTTCTGAGTAAAGAAGTATTTCAAACTCTTATGGTCCGTGAATATGGCAATTTTCTCACCATAGAGGTAATGTCTCCAAATCTTCAAAGCAAAAACAACAGCGGCAAGCTCTAAATCATGAGTGGGGTAATTCCGCTCATAATCCTTCAATTGCCGAGAGGCATAGGCTACAACCTTACCGTGCTGCATCAGTACACAACCCAAACCAATCTTCGACGCATCAGTATAGACCGTCATACCACCAGAATTATCAAGTATAGTCAAAACTGGGGCACTTGTCAGTCTATCCTTCAATTCTTGGAAATTCTTCTCACATGCGCCAGACCAAACAAACTTCTCTTCTTTCCGGGTCAACTTAGTCATAGGGGCAGCTAACCGAGAAAAGTTCTCAATAAACCTTCTGTAGTAACCTGCCAGACCAAGGAAACTTCTTATTTCCGTTACAGTCTTCGGTCTTTCCCAATCAGCAACTGCTTGAACTTTCTCAGGATCAACACGAATACCTTCAGCAGAAACCACATGGCCGAGGAATACTACACTCTTTAGCCAGAAATCACACTTGCTAAACTTAGCATAAAGTTTCTTTTCTCGCAGTCTTTGCAAAGTGAATTCTAGATGCCTTTCATGCTCTTCTTCACTTTTTGAATAGATCAGAATATCATCAATGAAGACAATAACAAACTTATCAAGCACATCATGGAAGACTCGATTCATGAGGTCCATGAACACAACAGGAGCATTAGTCAAACCAAAAGGCGTGACTCTAAACTCATAATGGACGTACCTTGTTCGAAAAGCTGTCTTGAAGACATCACTTGACTTCACTTTCAACTGGTGATATCCAGACCTTAAGTCAATCTTTGAGAACACAGCTGCACCCTTCAATTGATCAAAGAGATCGTCAATCCGGGGCAGCGGATATCTATTCTTGATAGTCAACTTATTCAACTCACGGTAGTCAATGCACAGACGCATACTACCATCTTTCTTCTTGACGAACAAGACCGGAGCTCCCCAAGGTGACACACTAGGTTGTATGAAACCTCTTTCAATGAGCTCATTTAACTGATTTTGCAACTCTTTTAACTCAGTAGGAGCCATCCTATACGGAGCCTTAGATATCGGAGAGGCACCAGGGACGAGATCAATAGAAAACTCAACATCCCTATCTGGAGGCACTCCCGATAGATCATCAGGGAAGACATCAACAAAGTCACAGACAACTTTGACTTCGTCAACTCTTTTCTCCACTTTTCTCTTGCCTTCAGAAGAAGCATCATCTACTATGGTGTAGATTTGCATCAGTGCAGACAATATCTTTTTACCAACCCGCCTTTTCTCACCTTGAAATTCAAAAACTGAACCTACGCAAGTATTGAATTGAATCTTTCTCGAGGAGCAAAGAAATACAGCTTTGTGGGCTATTAACCAGTCAATTCCCAAAATAACATCGAAGTCTTTCATATCAAGAAGAACCAAATTAGCTTCCAAGGTTATCTTACCAACCAACACCGGACATTTAACTAATCCTTTATCTAGTTTCACAATAGGACCAGTAGGTGTACTAATCAATAAACAACTAGACAATTTCTCAGGGATTAGGTCAGTCTTCTTAATGAATGCAGATGATATGAACGAATGAGATGCACCCATATCAAATAAAACAAATGCAAGAAAAGAAGCGACTGACAATGTACTTGTGATCACATCATGGCTTCCATCTTGCTCAGTACTAGAGATACTGAACACTCTACCAGAGGGAGGAGCAGGAGCACTCTTCACCACTGGGGCAGGCTGCTGGACAGGCTTCTTCAGACAATCACGAGCAAAATGACCTGACTGCTTACAGTAGAAGCAAATAGGATTGCTTGGTCCTACCGGGACAGCTGCAAGAGGAGGCTTCTGAACAAAAGGCTTAGGATTCGCATTCACCGGCCTAGCACTTGCATTCACTGGCCTAGCACTTGCATTCACTGGTGGTCGATTTCCGCCATACTGAAACTGACCAGGCTGTCGGAGACTAGGGCTTTGACCTATACTCCTAGGCTGAAAAGCAGGAGTGGGATAGGGTGTAGGTCTCACAAAGCGCCGATCATTACGATCCGCCAAACCAGGGTTTCTAGACTGCCAAGGCCTTTGCACGCGAGCATTCTCCTTTTCATTTTCTTCCAACTTCTTCGAGTTCTGCACCACTTGGGCATAGCTCTCTATAGGTTGGACAGTGAGATAGCCTTTAATGGCAGGGCGCAATCCTTTAAAGAACTTCTTCGCCTTAGCAATATCAGGCTTCAGGGAATCCGGAGCAAAGAAATGAAGTTCCTCAAACTTTTGTTGGTACTCCAACACAGACAAGGATCCTTGTGCGAGAGCCATGAACTCAGCTTCCTTCGCATCCTTTACCGCCTCAGGGAAATAATTCATGCAAAAAGCCTCTTTGAATAAATCCCAAGTTACAACACCTGCATGCAAACCTTCCAAAACGGGTCGAGTGGAAGTCCACCAAGCATCGGCTTCATAATGCAACTTATGCTCAGCAAACAAAATCTTTTGAGCTTCGGAGCATTGCAAATGACGAAAAGTCTTTTCTAACTCACGAATCCACTTGTTAGGGAACAAGAGATCCTTGGTAACACCAGTAAAGTTGGGCACCTGCATCTTCAGAAAACTCTCCATCAGGCGAGTATGAGGAGTTCCAGCAAGGCCACCCGCATTTGGAATTGCGGCATGAGGATTCACATTAACACCAGCACGAGTCTCATTATGCAGTGTCATGAAACCCGTCAACATCTGATTAAACTGAGCTGCTTGCTGTTGCATCATATTGCCCATGATGTTGGCAATATCATGAAAGCTTCCGACATTCGGGGCACCTGGTATGTCCTGGGTACCTTGGTCATCAGTCTGCTGATCATGACCGCCTTCAGGTATTTCACCACGACCACTTCCATGACCACTGGATTCACCACGCCCACTTCTCAGAGTAACCATTCTGCAAGAACCGGGAACGTCAAAATTCCAAATTTCGAAGTTTCAATGAAATCAATATGTCCAAATGATTTTGAAAATTTAATTCATGCTTAAACACATCCATTTAGTCATCCAACAACAATTCATAAGACAAAAATCACATTTTTCAACATTTCAACCAAGATTGGAGCTACTGGGTCCATTGGTCGATTGACCCAATCGACCAATGAGTCGACCAATGCTCACAGAATACGAAAATTCGCATTATAAGCCTCATTTTCACATTCAAACTTCATTCTAACTTCTTCCACAAGTGAGTGAGCTCTAGGGAAACATCTTCTAAGGTTCTTTCAAACATCTTTGGGTGATTCAAGTGTTTTAACAACAACACCACAACTCACATTATTCAAACACAAGGTAAGACTATCATTTTCTCTTTTACTTTCATCTTCTCATGCTTGCATTTCAATCAAATCCATGTTTACTTGTATCCATTGTTAGAAATCATGTTTAGGAATACTTAGAAACATATTCCCTAGGTTTTAAACACAATGCCATGAATAGACAACAAGTTCTAACACCTTCTTGCACTTCTCGCAAAGTTTTCGTACCGAAATCGTTATCTTTAGAAAAATTTTGATTTCTCACAAACCGCTTGGAGTTTTCACATGAAATCAATTGCTACATGCTCCAAATGATAATGTAGATATGTCCATATAGTTTGATTTAACCAATTTCAACTTTTCAAAAAAAATCAATTTTGACCTAGAATGCAAAATCCCCAAATTCTTTCTTGCTAAATAGCTTTATGTCAAGCTTTCGATCGAATTTTATCAAATTAATTTCATAGACATGAAATTCCAAGTATTATGCACATGCTAGTATCTTCAAATCGAATTTCCCCCAAATTTGAAATTTTCCAAAAATTTACGAAAATACCCTTTTGGCTTAAATCTTGAAATAGCACTTAACCAACAATGTCTTTGTCTCTACTACAGATATTCACTATGCCGAGAGGAGTACGCGGACGTGGTAGAGGTCGCATAGTAGGGGCACTCAGAGGTAGAGGTCAGGTTCCTTCAGAGCCTAGACAGCATGTCCGGAGACCAAATCGCTTCGACACTCCACAGGCCGAGTTCCTGTATGAGGCCTACTTCAGCTACTGCCAGATCGAGCTAGGACGTCTATTACACCTTCGTCAGCTCCGGGTCTTTAGGATACAGCAAAGGCTCAACACCTTGCAGTGGACTCATCTCTTCACAGATGATCTGCCTGTATACCCTGAGCTAGTGAGGTTGTTCTTCAGTAACCTTACTTACACCAAAGAGGCTAGAGGTCCAGGGCATCCACTTAGACTTGTCCTCAGGAGCAGGGTCCTTCAGACTCAGATTCGCTTTTCCACCAGATCGTTAGCCGAGATCTTGCAGATCCCTCACTACCCAGATCAGGGCGTATGGATACCTGCAGGAGCAGCTATAGATAGTTACTTGATGCCATATGAGCTGCGCGAGATATGCTCTACACTGTGGGACAGCCGCCGGTGCTTCACTCCGAGGAACAACGGACAGATGACAGATGCTGCACGAGTTATCGGTCGCATCGTCGGCCGAAACATCATGCCGAAGGCTGGACATCACCATAGGGTCACAGTGATGGAAGCCCTAGTCATCTATCGGATTTACATGGGCTTCGAGATTGACCTTTCCTACATCATACAGCAGGTTATGCTGGACTTGGTTCTGCGGCCTAGCATGCGGAATGTTTGCTATGGGAGGTTACTGACTTTGATCTTCAGGCATTTCGGGGTCAGTTTCGAGGATACACCAGTGGACACTGGTCCACGAGGATATGTCATAGGGACTAGGATGATATGTCAGATGGGGACCGACACGCACAGAGAGATCTCCCTGGTCCGGAGGGTGAGGAGGATGATGAGACAGAGGATGAGCAGGAGTCGGAGGATGGTGGAGAGGATATCGGTCCTGACAGTGATGATGATCAGGCCGGAGATGATACTGAGATGCACGAGACAGTGCCGGAGCATCACGATTTCCCTTCCTCGCACTTCGAGACAGGTGGTCCTTCTCATGCGGTTCCAGAGACTTCGGATCTCAGTGCACAGATGAGATCGATGACTTCCATGCTGGAGAGGATGGAGGTCAGGCAGGAGCAGCTATATGAGAGGATGGAGTCACGACAGGATAGGATTGAGCATCAGGTGACTCAGCTTTCAGAGGAGTTCCGAGCTTACAGAGATCAGAGGAGATCACCTAGATAGACTGTACTAGGATTTTCATTTATGCTTTTCAGATGTAGTTGTAAAACTTTTCTTAAAGTTAATGAAGTTCTCCCTGTTTCACTTCATTATTGTGTATTATGCACCTTTCTTTTATTGCATTAAGTGACAATTGTTTAAGTATAATTATTGTGCATTATTCAAAATTATCCAGTTATGCTTCATTAATAGTTTCTAGTCCAAGTGTTCTATTATTCACTTCTAAGAGTAGATGAGTCACTTCTGGATCTATAACTCAAGAATGTTCTGTTACTGTTTTCTGTGGTTAGGATTTCCTTGATCTTTGGGCTCTGATACCATTCTGTCACATCCTCCCAGCCGGTACCCTAACTGGCATACCCGAGAGTGTGATCCACAGCCCCGAAGATCAAGTATCGAGGAAATCATCCTCCCACATATGCAATAACATAATCATGAACATAATAAATCAAGGTTTAATATTATAAACAAGGTTCAAAACAAGAAATGAACAATTAGAATAATCAGAGTGCGGAAAGATACCAGATATCCAATGATATCAAAAAGGGGTGAAGTGAGGCGGAAACTCACTTTACCAAAATAGCGGAACGTAGTATAAAAATCAAAAAGGGGTTACAACTGAAACAAATGTGCTAATAAATAAACTAAGATCAAGCGTCTTCGAGTTTATAGATAACGTCTTCATAAGTATGGACTTCATCAATCCAATGAATCCGTTCTAACTCAATGCCGTTCTCAAAAGTAGTACGCAGCTTGATCTGCCGGGGGATCATCAAAGTAATCTTGATCGTTGCCAGCACTTTGCGTGTAATACGCTTCATCAGCTTGTGCTTCGTTGTACTGCTCGTCATAGTATTCTGTACTTGCAGGATAATCTAACAAAAAGAAATATACAACAGGAATGAGTTTCGAAGAAACTCAGTAAGGTAGTTAATCCATAACATCATAGATAACATGTGGCAAAACATAACATGATGCAATGCAGTATGAAACAAGTAATGTATGTATGCATCTAACTCTATGTATGCTGGTCTCTATGGCAGACACGCTTTAAGTCATAGCACCGTACTTCTTTGGGTAGGTCACGCATACGGCTCCTGTTGGTAGTGGGTCCGGGCATCCCTCTCGGACAAACCATGCTAGGGGGTTAAGTCAACACACTCTCTCACAACCATTTGGCATAAGTACCGGCGAATGTCAGGGAAAAGCCTAGCCCAATGCAAGTCATCTACTTAGTTACATCAAGTCAATTCCAGATACTTCCATTCCTCCCCTCTCGGGATCCTTTCTGGTATCCTTCACACTAGAGTCACGGATATTACTCACCGGACTCATCAACCCTATTGGTTATCCACATATGGTAAACCGAATTCGATGGTTCAAAATGGTACAATTAAGAGGGGAATTATCATGGTAGTATTCTAGGGTATAGAGGATATCAAACCATAACTCAAAACAGTTCTCAAGTTACAACCTAGAAATCATGAGGTTAACCTAATTAGGGTTATCATAGGTTAGGAGGGAAAAAAAATAGAAAGATTAAAGATAATGAACTAGGATATGAAAGAATTCAGATCTAGTAAAGGAAACATAATAATTGGGTTACCATGATTAAACTAGAGGTTCTTGATCTTACCCAAGAATTAGGGTTTTACCCTTTTTGGTTCCCTCGGAAAATAATTGTGAGATCTGAATGAACAAAGACAAATCAAAACAGGAAAGTATAGATGATTAAATTTTAGGTTAACACAATATTACTCAAGAAGATTTTCCTTCATAAGGGAGGTTACCAAAAGTTTTCCAGACAATCACACAGGTTGGGGTTTCAAGGAATTAGGGTTAGGTTTTCAAGAATTCAATAAATAGGGTTTAAGAACATGATGATGATCATGAGTCTTAAAGAATTGGGTGAGATCAGAGAATTGATGATTACAAGAATGCTTCATCACCTTTCTGATCTCAATGAAACGGAATAAAAGAAAGAAAATCAGAGATAGAAGAGAGAGTGGTTGAGATCATACCTTTGCCGTAGAAAGATGAAGAATCCTTCAAATCTTTGAAAGAGATCACCAAAGAATGCAAGGGAATGGGTTAGATTAGGGTTCTAACTCGTTCCAGAGGCTTAGGAGGCAAATGAGGCGGAGTATTCCCGAGATTAGACTTAAATAGAAGTGACAGGATTCAAATTTCAAAAACAGAATCAATTGGTCGATTGGTCCAATCGACCAATGAGTCGACCAATCAAGACAGCAACTTCAAAACAGGGAATTGAAGGCTCAGATCAAGTCCAAACATCAAGGGGTTTTGCACACCTCTAGAGTGACATACCTAGGAGTTAGAAATGCCTTTGAATCAATACAGAGACCACTCCTTTACCATCAACTAATCCAATCTTCATCCGGGGGCAGTTTCCACCATTGGAACACTAGCATCAACACTCATGGATTCCAATCCAGCCATCAATTCTTCAACAGAAATGGCCCAAAGATGACTTCTTGCCTTACTTCGGGTCACTGGACCTACAATAAATAGAGTTTCCGGATTAGGGTCAGGGCTGGGTTTCACAAATAGACTTGCATCAGTGCAGACAGCACCTTCTTACAAACCCTTCTTTTCTCACCTTGAAATTCAAAGAGTGGACTTCCACAAATATGGAACTGAATCTTCCTTGAGGAACAAAGAAACACAGCTTTGTGGGCTGTTAACCAATCAATTCCCAAAATAACATCGAAGTCCTTCATATCAAGAAGTACAAAATTGGCTTCCAAGTTCTTCTCACCAATCAAAACAGGACATTTAACTAAACCCTTATCTAGTTTCACAACAGGACCAGTAGGTGTGCTAATCAACAAACAACTAGACAATTTCTCAGGGATTAGGTCAGTCTTCTTGATGAATGCAGATGACATGAACGAATGAGATGCACCCGTATCAAATAAGACAAATGTAGGAATAGAAGCAACTAACAATGTACCTGTAATCACTTCATGGCTTGGATCCTGCTCAGCACTAGAAATACTAAACACTCTACCAGAGGGAGGAGTAGGAGTATTCTTCATCACAGGAACAGGCTGCTGGGCAGGCCGCTTTGGACAGGCACGAGCGAAATGACCGGTTTGCTTACAGAAAAAGAAAACAAGATTGCTGGGTCCAACTGGGGTAGCTGCAACAGAGGGCTTCTGAACAAAAGGCCTAGGATTTGGATTCACAGGCCTAGCACTTGCACTCACTGGAGGTTGGTTTCCGCCATACTGTCTAAACTGGTCGGGCTGCTGGAAACCAGGGTTCTGACCTACACTCCTAGGCTGAAAAGTAGGAGTGGGGTAGGGTGTAGGTCTCACAAAACGCCGATCATTACGATCCACCAAACCAGGGTTCCTTGGCTGCCAGGGCCTTTGCATACGTGCATTCTCCTTCTCCTTTTCTTCCAACTTATTCGAGTTCTGCACCAATTGGGCATAGCTCACAATAGGCTGGACTGTGAGGTAAGCTTTAATGGCAGGGCGCAGTCCTTTGAAGAACTTCTTCGCTTTGGCGAGATCGACCTTCAGAGAATCAGGAGCAAAGAAATGAAGTTCCTCAAACTTCTGTTGGTACTCCAACACAGACAAAGATCCTTGCACGAGAATCATAAACTCAGCTTCCTTCGCATCTTTCACTGCCTCAGGGAAATAATTCATGCAAAAAGCTTCCTTGAACAACTCCCAAGTTACAACTCCCGCATGCAAACCTTCCAAAATAGGCCGAGTGGAGGTCCACCATGCATCAACTTCTTGTTGCAACTTTTGTTCAGCAAACAGAATCTTCTGAGCTTCCGAGCATTGTAGATGTCGAAAAGCCTTCTCCAACTCACGAAGCCACTTGTTAGGAAACAAGGGGTCCTTGGTAACTCCAGTGAAAGTGGGCACTTGCATCTTCAGAAACCTCTCCATCAGGTGAGTATGAGGAGTTCCAGCTAAACCTCCCGCATTCAGGACTGCGGCATGAGGATTCACATTAGCACCAGCTCGAGTCGCATTATGCAGAGTCATGAAACCCGTCAACATCTGATTAAACTAAGCTGTTTGCTGCTGCATCATATTGCCCATAATATTGGCAATATCACGAAAGATTCCAACATTCGGGGCACCGGGTATCTCATGGGTACCCTGATCATCATTATTGGTCTGCTGATCATGACCATCATTAGGTATCTCACCACCTCCATGAGGTATTTCACCACCTCCATGACCACTGGATTCACCACGCCCACTTCTCAGAGTAACCATTCTGCAAAATTGAGAACATCAAAATACCGAATTTCGAAGTTTCAACATAATCCACAAGTCCAAATGATTTGAAAACTTAAATCATACTTAAATATATCCATGTAGCCATCAAACAATAATCCATAAGACAAAAATCACAATTTCCAAAAAATCTACAGAAAATGAGGTCTCTGTGTCCATTGGTCGAGTGATTGGTCGACTGGCCCAGTCGACCAATGAGTCGACCAATCAAGATAGAATACGAAAATTCGCATTATAAGCCTCATTTTCACATTCAAACCTCATTTTAACTTCTTCCACAAGTGAGTGAGCTCTAGGGAAACATCTTCTAAGGTTCTTCCAAGCATCTTTGGGTGATTCAAGTGCTTCAACAACAACACCACAACTCACAATCAACAAACACAAGGTAAAACTAACATTTTCTCTTTTACTTCATCTTCTCATGCTTGCATTTCAATCAAATCTCTGTTTTACTTGTATCCATTGTTAGAAATCATGTTTAGGAATACTTAGAAACATATTCCCTAGGTTTTAAACACAATGCCATGCATAGACAACAAGTTCTAACACCTCTTTGCACTTCTCGCAAGGTTTTCGTACCGAAATCGTTATCTTTAGAAAAATTTCGATTTCTCACAAACCGCTAGGATTTTTTGCATGAAATCAATTGCTACATGCTCAAAATGATATTGTAGATATTTCCATATAGTTTGATTTAACCAATTTCAACTTTTCAAAAATTCAATTGACCTAAATTGCAAAATTCCCAAATTTTCCTTCTTGCTGAATTTTCCACTTTTACCCAAGTTTTCGATCGATTTTCTTCAAACAAACTTCATAGACATGAAATTCCAAGTATTATGCACATGCTAGTATCTTCAAATCAAATTTCCCCCAAATTTGAAATTTTCCGAAAAATTACGAAAATACCCTTTTGGCTTAAATCTTGAATAGCACTTAACCAACAATGTCATTGTCTCTTCCACAGACACACACTATGCAGAGGGGAGGGCGAGGACGAGGTAGAGGTCGTGGTTGTATTGTAGGGGCACTCAGGGGCAGAGGTCAGGTTCCTTCAGAGCCTAGACAGGAGGTTCGGAGACCAAACATATTCAACACACCACAGGCCGAGTTTTTGTACGAGGCCTACTTCAGTTATTGCAACATCGATCTGGGACGTCTGCTTCACCTACGCCAGCTCAGAGTCTTAAGGATTCAGCAGAGATTCGACACGTTGCAGTGGACACATCTCTTCACTGAGGATCTGCCGGTATACCCGGAGCTAGTGAGGCTGTTCTTCAGCAACCTTACTTACACTGAGGAGGCTCGAGGTCTAGGACATCCGCTTAGACTTGTCCTCAAGAGCAGGGTCTTCCAGACTCAGATTCGCTTTTCCACCCGATCACTAGCTGAGATTTTGCGGGTTCCTTACTACCCACGGCAGTGTGTATGGATACCTGCGGGGGCAGATATAGACAGCTACCTGATGCCATATGAGCTGTGCGAGATATGCTCCACACTATATGATAGTCGTCGTTGCTTCACTCCGTGTGTCACATCCACCCAGCCGGTACCCCATTTGGAATACCCGGGATGTGATCCACAGTCCAAGGATCAATGATCTGAGGTCCATGCCTCCCACATACACGGTAACACAATCATGAACAGTAATAATCAATGGTAAAAACAACTAATATCAAGTATCATGAATAAGACAAGATTAACTAAATCAGAGTGCGGAATATAGATAATAAATAAGGTATGATCAAAATCATAAAGGGTGAGAAGGTATGGTAGTCACCCTCTCAGAGCAGCGGAAAAGTATTAAATCAAGTTAGTTACATATCCAAGTATCACCGGAATAATTCAAGACAAGTTAATTACAAAATCTAAGGTTCCACAAATACACCAGGGGAATGGGGCACTATGCTAGGGTTTCTTCTATACTAATGGTAGTCTCCTCAACAGTACGGATGAAGTAAACCCAGCGCTGCCGCTCCCGCACAACCGTGGGGCTAACCCTGGTGCGAATAATAATCCTCCTCGGCTCCAATATACGAATCCTCACCGACGCCACTACCCGGAGGGTAGTATGTGGAATCATAGTCCGCCTCATAGGAGGTGCCATCGTAATCTTCGGTGCACTGGAATGTAATCTAAAACATTTGCACAAAAGGAATGAGTTCGAAGAACTCAGCAAGGAAGTTATTCCATAATTAGAAATCATATCCATTCAGAATATATAATAATGCAATGTGATATGGAACATATGATGCAGATATGAGCCTAACTCTATGAATGCTGGTCTCTAAGGTAGACATGCTTTAAGTCATAGCACCGTACTTCTGCGGGTCGTCAGTCACTCTCCCATTTCCATATCTTGGGAATGCCCCGGGGAAGATCGGTAAAGTCATCAAAACCATGGTAAGGGGAATCGGTCACCGCTCTCTCACATCACCATTTGGTCAAGCATCGGCGCATGTCACAAGAAAGCCTAGCCCAATGCAAGTCATCTACTCGGTCGGTACAGTCAGATTCAGATACGTCCATTCCTCGCCCCCGGCGATCCTTTCCGGTATCCTTCACACTAGAGTTAGCGAAATCCCGGATTTCGGACTCATCAACCCTATTGGTCATCCACATATAGTAAACGGGAAGCTCTCACGTCCTCTCACGGATTGGTTACCGGTCTTGAGCGCCCGTGAGCCCAAGTCTATCCATATGCAACTCTACCAATAAATGGCCCCTTTCGAGTATCCGTAGCATGGTTTATGTCCCCTACCAGATTGGCTACCTGCCTAGAGCGCCCATCCAACCATACACTACCACGGATTGTTCGGTCTCAATGCCCTTCCGATTCGGGTCTGACACGACAAGGATGAACCTAGCCACACAACTAGACACTCCTATGTATGTCATCCAATAACTCGAGAAAGTGTTGATAGGCACCATCGGAGAACATCCCATACTATTCCCTCCGATGCCCAAGGACAGAAGTGTCAGTAGGACACCCTCCAATCCCAAGTCATACGTAAGCAATCACACATCAAATCTCATCATTTCTCATGCATCCAATGCATATTCATAATAGTACTCAAATCATGATATTGAAACGAATCATTATAAACATAAGCAAATCAAAATGATAGAGTAACACAACAATTGTATAAAGATTTAAATGTTACTGTTCTAACACATATGTATCAGTATCATAATGATTGAAAGAAATTTAGGGATTTCATTCTTTGAATAAAGCATAGTTCAATATTTGATGACTTATATGTTTATGGATATAACCATCCTTAACTTGGATGAGTTGATGATGAATTGAGAATACCAAGAATAGTCCAATAGAAGTGTTAAGGCCCTAAACAAACATCAATAATAAGTTAGAAAAGAAGTCGGGAAGATCGGATGTCATTTGAGTCAAAACCGACCAAGGTTTGTCATCAAGAACAACTTTGGTCGATGGTTTTGGTCGATGGTATCGACCAAAATAATCCTCGAAGCGGAATAGTGGATTTTGGGGATTTTGGTCCGAAATGAGTCTTCCGGTGTTCGGATCAATCTGAAACTTGGAGGCATACTTAACAACAGTAGTAGGACACTATAAATCAAGGAATTAACCCAATCCAATGGTCTAATTAAAAAGCCCCAATTTGAGCTATCAAGTTCAAGTGATAAACATCATGGCATGAGTTGGAATTGATTGCATTGATGAGGAATAGCATGCAATAGCTAGAGGAACTAATAGAAATTCGATTGGAATCATATGGCAATGTTAAATATGAACATAATACACTCTATAGCTCAGTTTGATATCAAATGGTATGATGTTAATAGGTAAATCATGGAATACATATGCTAGGCATGAGATATAAGCATTAGCATCAATGAATGGCTAAGGGAATCATGGATTGAGCATGAGTAGGCACTTGGAGTGGTGGTTGCAAGGTTGCAGCACCATTCCAAATGTCCCATCAGCAAGATGACAATAGGAAAGAATAGGAAATGGTAGGATAGAGAGTGGAATGAAGAGTCTTACCTTAGTGTAGAAGATGAAGGCAAGAATCAATGATAAACTAAGTGTCTTTGATGAGATACCCTTCACACTAACCAAGGAGCTGCTTTGGGAAGCTCTCCCCACGTTCCCAGGTGAGAAAAATGATTGCAAAAGGCTCAAGGCTCGAGGTCATATTAAATAGAAAAGGAATATTCCATGGAATCATTAACTTGGCAGACTGGGACATTTTGGTCGATGGTCCTTGGTCGATGGTATCGACCAAAATGATCGACCAAAATGTTTTCAGCAGAAAACTCAGGTTTAGAACAGCAACTTCAAGTAGGGATTTGAAAGGCTATACAAGGTCAAATTGAGTGAGGTTTTCTTCCACAATTCAATCAAGAAGTCTAGTTTCGGGGAATACCTTCGGATTGTGCACAGGAGGTCATTTGGTACATCAACCATATTAATCTTCTCCGATGCGCAGACTTTCCTTAAACACTGACAATGCATTTAAGCAAGGGGTATCATTGTCAATGTCCATGGGCTCGGTCTCCGAATTATGATCATCAATCAGAATGGTCCATAAATCTCTTCTTCCACCGCTTCGGGTCCTCGGACCTGAATACAATAGTGGATCCGGGTCAGGGTCAAGGTTAGAATAGGGCTGGATATTACACCGTGGACCAGCGGATGGATGACAGATTCAGCACGGATTATCGGTGGCATAGTCGGCCGAAACATTATGCCGAAAGCTGGACATCACCATCGGGTCACAGTGATGGAAGCCTTAGTCATCTACCGCATCTACATGGGCTTCGAGATCGATCTCTCCTACATCATTCAGCAGGTTATGCTGGACTTGGTTCTGCGGCCTAGCATGCGGAACCTTTGCTATGGCAGGCTACTGACCTTGATCTTCAGGCATTTCGGGGTGAGTTTCGAGGATACACCAGTGGACACTGGTTCACAGGGATATACGATCGGGACTTGGACCATTCGTCAGATGAGACTGCAGCAAACTGTGAGATCTCCTGGTCCAGAGGATGAGGATGATGAGGAGACAGAGGATGAGGATCAGGAGTCAGAGGATGGAGGAGAGGATATCGGTCCTGATAGTGATGATCAGGCTGGAGACGATACAGAGATGCACAAGGCTGGGCCAGTGCATCACGAGTTTCCTTCATCACACTTCAAGGCAGGTGGCCCCTCTCATGCAGTTCCAGAGGCTTCAGATCTTAGGGCACAGATGAGATTGATGACTTCCATGCTAGAGAGGATGGAGGTCAGACAGGAGCAGATGTATGGGAGGATGGAGTCACGACAGGATAGGATAGAGCATCAGGTGACTCAGCTAGCGAAGGAGTTCAGAGCATACAAAGATTAGAGGAGATCACCTAGATAGACTGTATCTTAGGATTTTCATTTATGCATTTCAGATGTAATCGTTGTAAAAGCTTTTGAAATTAATGAAGTTCATTTTGTTTCACTTAATTATTGTATATTATGCACTTTTCTTTTATTGCATTAATGACATTTGTTCACGTATAATTATGGTATGTTATTCAGAAATGTTCTGTTATGCTTCATTGGTTAAGTTTCTAATCCAAATGTCCTATTATTTACTTCTAAGAGTAGAGGAGTCATTTCAGATTTATGACCCAAGAATGTTCCGTTATTGTCTTCTATGGTTAGGATTTCCTCGAACCTTGGGCTCTGATACCAATCTGTCACATCCTCCCAGCCGGTACCCTAACTGGCATACCCGAGAGTGTGATCCCATGCCCCCAAAGATCGGGTATCGAGTAATCAACCTCCCACATAAACAATAACATAATCATGAACAATAATAATCGATGTGCAACAGATAAACCAAAGATCCAAATAAGGAAAGAATACACCATGTATATGATCAGAGTACGAAAGATAATCAGAATGTCTAAATCAATAAGTAAAGTGAGGCGGAATCCCACTCTACAACCAGCGGAAAAGTAGTTCTAAAAGAAAAGGAACAAGATAAATTCTAATCCCAATAGCAAGTACAATAGGTAACTAAATTGTTTTCAATCTTATAGACAACGTCTCTATAAGTATAAATCTCATAAATGGCACAAGGGCGCTTCCATTCTATGGTCGGACTAAGCATCGTAGGGAGCATAACCACCCGCGGAATCTTCAGTGTAATTGTCGTAACCACAATCACCTTCCTGGAGATATGCCTCTTCTCCTTGTGCTTCTTCATACGAGCAGTCATGATACTCAGAACCTGTAGAATAATCTAACAAAACATTGTACAAAAGGAATGAGTTTCAAAGAAACTCAGTAAGGCAGTTAAACCGTAATAACATAAATGGCAGGATTTCAAAGCAAACATAAATGCAATATGGTATGAGACAAACAATGAATGTATGAATCTAACTCTATGTATGCTGGTCTCTAATGGCAGACATGCTTTAAGTCATAGCACCATACTTCTTTGGGAAGGTCTCATCAAACAACGCCTTTTGGTAGTGGGTCCGGCATCCCTCGGGACATTCCATGGCTGGGGGTCAAGTCACCGCTCTCTCACATCACCATTGGTCTAAGTACTGGCACATGTCAGGGTAAAAGCCTAGCCAAATGCAAGTCTCCTACTCAGTTACATCAAGTCAGATCCAGATACGTCCATTCCTCCCCCCTGGCGATCCTTTCCGGTATCCTTCACACTAGAGTCCTCATAGTCCCTGACTACGAACTCATCAACCCTATAGGTCATCCACATATGGTAAACGGGAAGCTCTCACGTCCTCTCACGGGTTGGTTACCGGTCTTAAGCGCCCGTGAGCCCAAGTCTATCCATATGCAACCCTACCTATAAATGGCCTCTTTCGAGTATCCACAATGTGATCTATGTCCTCTCACAGATTGGTTACCGGTCATGAGTGCCCATGAATCCCCATTGCTACCACGGGTCGTTCGGTCTCAATACCCCTCCGATTAGGGTCTGACTTAATAGGACATCCTAGCCAAACACTACTAGACAGTCCTAAATATGTCATCCAACAGTTTAGGAAGGTGTCCAAAGGGCATCTCCGGAAACATCCCATAATATTCCCGTGGTAGTCCTAGGACAGAAGTGTCAAGAGGACACCTCCCCTTTCCAAACCATACTTAAGCATACACAAGCATCAATCCATAACCTCACATACATGGTAACTTCATATATGGAAAGAAATCAACAATAACATTCAACTTGTATAAAACTGGTAAGTAAATCATACATCAGTCTATTTAATATAAACAAGTAATGCTACTGATATCAAGACAGTACAACAGTAGTATAACATTGTAAGAATCTAATTAAGGAAATAAACTAACAAGATTCAAATATAGAAACTAAGATATACAATTTATGTTAAGGAAGTAACCATCCTTACCTTTTATAACTTGCAAAGGAATCTTAAGAATTCAAGTAAGACCTTGACAAACTTAAGAAGAAGGTCCTAGACAAGTGTATAAAACATATTAGGAAAGATCCCTAAAAGAAAAGATATCAAAACATCCAAAACAGACCAAATCTGGAGTTGCTGTACTCATTGGTCGATTGGATTGGTCTACTGTCCCAGTCGACCAACAGAGAGAGTGGCGTACAAAATCAGAGTTTTAAGAATAAAGAACCGAATTTGGTGGTTCAAAAGGGTACTAAACAAGGGGTAAACTATATTGGTAGTATCCTAACATAAAGAGGACTTCAAAACATCAATCGAATCAAGTTTTAGAGTTACAAATTAGGAAATAAAAGTTACCATAATTAGATCAATCATGGTTCTTGAAGAATTAAAAATACAAATCATAGACACGAACAATAGGAGAATGAATCATTGATTTTGATAAAGATATCATAGAAGGCATACATAGGTCTTCAAGAAATAGATCTAAGAACCTGAATCTAAATAAGGAAACAAAACTTACCATAGATGTATCAGTCATGATACTTGAAGAAAGCATGGTATGATAGAGGAGAAACAACTAGAGATTGATAGATCATGGATCATGTAAGGAAAACACAGCGATTGACTACTAATATGATCAGTAAAATAGATCTAAGAAGATCAGAATTTAAATCAAAGGCAAACGAAGACAAGATCATGATTTAGATCATGATTCCTTCAAAAGCTTGCAATGATCATGATTACGGACATTGCTTTAGCCATCAATCCTTAGGAAGATCATGAGAGATAAGTTCAGAGATGTTTGCAACAAAGAATGCAGCATCTCCTCTACTGTCTCAACTCAAACAGGAAAGAAAACAAGGATGAAGAAGAAGAAGAGAGTGTAAACATACCTTTTTGTATAAGAACACAAGTTTTGACGAAGATCCGTCAAGATAAACACCAAGAGCGCAAGGGAGATGACTTGCAGAGGTCTTTGGTTCATTCCAAAGAGCTTGGAGGCAGAAAATACGAAGTAGACTCGAGATTGGACTTAAATAGAGCAAGCAAGACCTAATTACCAAAGACAGAACCCATTGGTCGAGTGGATTGGTCGACTGGTCCAGTCGACCAATGAGTCGACCAATTAGTTCAGCAAGTTCAAAACAGGGAATTGAAGGATCAGATCAAATCCAAACATAAAGGGGTTTTGCACACACACCAAGTGACTTACCTAATAGGTAGAAATGCCTTCAAACCATGATAGAGAACACTCCAAGTCCTTCAACTAATCCGATCTTCATCAAGATTCAGTTTCCATAAATAGCACATTGTCATCAACACTCATGGATTCAAAGCCAAACACCAAGTCCTCCACTGGGATGGCCCAAAGCTGACTTCTTGCTTTACTTCGAGTTGTCCGTCCTACAATTAACAGGGTTTTTCCGGGTCAAGGTTAGGGCTGGGTTTCACAGATGGCATAGCCAAGCAATCGTCTCTGCATCGGTGTATCCTCCAGCCTCACACTGAAATGCCGGAAGACAAGTGTGAGTAGACGACCGAAGCAAAGGTTCCTTACGTCCGGTGACGTCACGACCTCTAGCATGACGTTCTGGATGATGAAGGAAAGATCAATCTCAAAACCCTGGTATATGCGGTAAATCAGTAGAGCATCCATCACTGATACTCTCTCGTGATGCCCTGCCTTTGGGATGATGTTGCAGCCTACAATGCGACCGATGATTCTAGCCGAATCTGTCATCTGTGCACTAGTCCGTGGCATATAGCATCTGTCATCTCTCTAGAGTGTGATGCAAATCTCATGAAGCTCATGTGGTAGTAAGAAAGCATCTATCTCTGCCCCAGTCGGTATCCATACACACTCATGAGGATAGTGTGGTACTCTGAAGATCTCAGCCAATGTGCTAGTAGAAAATCGAATCCGTGTCTCTCGAACTCGACTCTCTAGGATCAACTCGAATGGACCTCATCTCCGACCCTCCTCGACTGATGTAAGGTTGCTATAGAACAACTTCACTAAATCCAGATAAACTGGAAGATCCTCAATGAAAAGATGCGTCCACTCCATCGTATCAAATCTCTGACGGATCTAAAATGTGGTAAGCTGTCGTAGCCTGAGTAATCTGCCATACTCAATGCGGCACCGCTCGAAGAAGGCCTCATATAAGTACTCCGCTAGGGGTGTACTGAACAGATCTCTGCGGTTAACTTCGTCTCTCGGCTCCAAAAGTGGAACCTGACCTCTAGCTCTGCCTCTCCTCCCACCCTGTCGTCCGCGAGGAGGCATGATGTCAATATAGCTGTAAAGAAGACAAGAAGAGAATTGACATTAGTAGAATTTCAAAATTTCAGCATGAAGGGTATTTTCGTAATTTTTCAAAAAAAATTGATTTTGGCGAAATTCCAGTTTGAGCATACTAGCATGTGCATGATACTTAGAATAGTAGGTTAGCATATTTTATTGAAGAAAAACTTATCAATTTGATGATCTAAAGGACAAAATTCAGCAAGCATAGAAAGGGGGGAAATTCTCAAATTAGGTCAAAATGCGATTTTTGAAGGTTGGAATTGGCTTAATCGATTTAGATACGCAAGTTCTTCATGTCATTGCAAGAATGTAGGAATTGATTTGAAGGCGAAACACTTTGTGGTTTGAAAATGAGGGAAGATTTTCAAAAGAAGGTTTTCGGTTGAGAAATCGTTAGCAAGAAACCATGAGATCGATAGCAAGCGTTGTAAAGACATGGCATTGTATTAAGATCACCTAGAACACATTCCTATACATTCCTAGACATGTTTCCTAGCAATCCTAACAAGTAAATCATGATATTTGGAAGAATGCATCTCAGTTAAGAAGTTGTAAAGCAAGGAAATGAGAGATTTTACCTTAGATGATGTTGCAAGAATGTTGAAGACTTGTTCTTGATGTTAGATGGCCTAGAATGACTCTTGAAGACTTTAGAGAACCTTGCCCTAGAGCTCTCCCACGAAGCTTGGTGTTTTGAAGTGAGAATAAAATGAAAAATGTGATTTTTAAGGTGTTTTTCGCGCACTATTTATGTGGGTCGACTGCTTGGGTCGGATTGAAGACTCGACCCAGCCACTCGACCCAAGGTGAAAAATTTTGGAAATCTGGGATAATTTTGGGATTTTGATATATAATTCTTGGGTGACTTTTTAATGATTAAAGTGATGATTTTTAGTCTTATTTGGATATGCTAAGACTAAGGTTAAGTGGCTATTGATGGTATATTGGAAATTTTCGATGTTTTTGACTTACTTTGATTTTGCAGAATGGTTGTGCTAAGGAATCGCAATATTGGTTCTAATAGTACTGGAAATGAGGAAGAAGTACTTCATGGAGATACTCCTAATGGTAGTACTGGTCAGCACACTAATGTGAATGGTGATAATACGACCGATATACCTAATGCTCCGGAAGTGAACAGTTTTCGTGATATTGCCAACATCATGGGCAACATCATGCAGCAGCAACAGATCGAATCGGTTCAACCGAGATGATGACGGGTTTCATGACTCTTCATACTCGAGACTCATCTTGGTGTGAATGGGACTCCTCATACCGCAGTTCCTAATGCGGAAAGGTTAGCTGGAACTCCTCATACTCGTCTGATGGAAAGTTTTCTGAAGATGCAAGTGCCTTCTTTCACTGGTGTTACTAAGGACACTTTGTTTCCTAACAAGTGGCTGAGGGAATTAGAGAAAGCATTCCGTCACTTGCACTGTTATGAAGCACAGAAGATCTTGTTTGCCAAACAGAAGCTTCAGCAAGAAGCAGATGCTTGGTGGACCTCCACTCGTCCTATTTTGGAAACCTTGCATGTTGGTGGAATAACCTGGGAAATTTTCAAGGATGCATTTTGTAAGAACTATTTCCCCGGAGCGATGGATCGATGCAAAGGAAGCTGAGTTCATGGCCCTTACTCAAGGACTTTTGTCTGTCTTTGGAATATCAACGAAGTTTGAGGAATTATTTTACTTTGCCCCCGAATCCGTAAGACCGATCGTGCCAAGGCAAAGAAGTTTTTCAAGGGATTGCGTCCTGCAATCAAGGCTTATTTGACTGTGATTCCGATTGAGAGCTACGCTCAGGTAGTTCAAGTTTCGGAGAAGATTGAAGAAACTGAAAAAGAAAGTGCACGTGTGCAAAGGACGTGGCAGCCAAGGAATAATGGTTTGGTTGACCGTTCGGAAAGAAGATTCGTTAGGCCTACTCCGTATCCTACTCCTAGTTTTTAGCCTAGAAGTGTGAGCCAAAATTCTAGTTTTTCACCAGCTGGACAGCAACATCAATTCAGTGGGAACAGACCAATTGCGAATGTTCCAAGTGCTAAGTCAGTGAGTGTGAATCCTCGACCTATGAATTCGAAGCCTCCAGTAGTAGTACCTTCAGTTGGACAGCCGGTTTGTTTTGTTTGTAAGCAGCCTGGTCATTTTGCTCGTACTTGTCCCAAGAAGCCTAATCAGCCCTATGTTCCTGTAGCAAAGAGTGTATCTGCCCCTGTGCCTGGAAAAGTGTTTAGTATATCTAGTATTGAACAAGATGCAAGTCATGAATTTGTGACAGGTACTTTGTTAATCACTTATATTCCTGCATTTGTATTGTTTGATACGGGTGCATCTCATTCATTCATTTCGTTCGCATTCATTAGGAAGACTGACTTGATACCTACGAATTTGTCTAGTTGTTTAATGATTAGTACTCCTACTAGATCAGTTGTGAAACTAGATAAAGTGATAGAAGATTGTCCCGTTATGATTTGTGAGAAGAAATTGAAAGCCGATTTAGTGATTCTTGACATGAAAGATTTTGATGTGATTCTTGGAATTGATTGGTTGACAGCCCATAAGGCTGTAATTATTTGTTCTTCGAGGAAAATTCAATTTCAGATTAGTAGAAATTCAGCCTTTGAATTTCAAGGTGATAAAGGAAGAATTAGTAAGAAGACTTTGTCTGTTTTGATGCAAGTCTATGCATTAGTGGAAAGTGCTGCAGCTGAAAGTGAAGTCAAGGAAGTGAAAAAGAAGCTTGAAGAAGTTGAAGTTGTTTGTGATTTCAAGGATGTCTTTCCGGATGATTTATCAGGATTACCTCCGGATAGAGAGTTGGAATTTCCGATTGAATTAATTCCAGGAGCCGCTCCGGTATCTAAAGCTCCACATAGAATGGCGCCTACCGAGTTGAAAGAACTACAAGACCAGCTGAATGAACTCTCAGATAAAGGTTATATACAGCCTAGTGTATCGCCTTGGGGAGCCCCGGTTTTGTTTGTTAAGAAGAAGGATGGTAGCATGCGTATGTGCATTGATTACAGTGAGTTGAACAAATTGACCATTAAGAATAGGTATCCGCTGCCTCGGATTGATGATCTTTTCGACCAGTTAAGAGGTGCAGCAGTGTTCTCGAAGATTGATTTGAGATCCGGATATCATCAGTTGAAGGTAAAAGCCAGTGACATTTGTAAGACAGCTTTTAGGACAAGATATGGTCATTTTGAGTTTAGAGTCATGCCTTTCGGTTTGACTAATGCTCCCGCTGTGTTTATGGACTTGATGAATCGAGTATTTCATGATGTGTTAGATAAGTTCGTTATTGTCTTTATCGACGACATTTTGATTTACTCAAAGAGCGAAGAAGAGCATCGGAAGCATCTTGGTATTACTTTGCAAAGACTAAGAGATAAGAAGTTGTATGCCAAGTTTAGTAAGTGTGATTTCTGGCTTCCAAGAGTGGTATTTCTTGGTCATGTTGTTTCAGCCTAAGGTATTCGTGTCGATCCCGACAAGGTTAAGACAGTTGCCGAGTGGGAAAGACCGAAGACGATGTCTGAAATAAGAAGTTTCTTAGGTTTGGCTGGTTATTATAGGAGATTTATTGAGAACTTTTCTAAGTTGGCTGCTCCTATGACTAAGCTAACTAGGAAAGAAGAGAAGTTTGTTTGGTCTGACGCATGTGAGAAGAATTTTCAAGAATTGAAGGATAGATGGACAAGTGCCCCGGTTTTGACAATACCCGATAATTCCGGTGGTCGACCAGTCTATACTGATGAGTCTAAGATTGGTTTGGGTTGTGTTTTAATGCAACATGGGAAGGTGATAGCTTATGCTTCAAGGCAATTGAAGGTTTATGAGCGGAATTATCCCACTCATGATTTGGAACTTGCAGCCGTTGTTTTTGCCCTAAAGATTTGGAGACATTACTTGTATGGTGAGAAGATTGCGATTTTCACTGATCATAAGAGCTTAAAGTATTTTTTTACCCAAAAGGAGTTAAATATGAGACAAAGAAGATGGTTGGAATTAGTCTCTGACTATGATTGTGATATCCAGTATCATCCTGGTAAAGCAAATGTCGTTGCGGACACTCTTAGTAGGAAAAGTAACAAGAAGGATTTAGATTTGAATGCTATGAGCAAGTCGTTGTTGAAGTCAATTTCAGATTTTGAATTGGAAGTTGTTTCGCAAAGTTCAGATGTTATGCTTTCAGCCATGACAGCAAAATCCACCCTTAGGGATCGAATTGTTGCCTTGCAAGATTTGGATCCGGAATTGAAAGAGAAGATAGAGAAGATTTCTTTAAATTCTGATTTGGACCCTGATTTTAGTATATCTATGGATGGTGCGTTATTGTTTAGAGGAAGACTTTGTGTGCCTGCAGTTGAAGAAGTTAAAAAGGAAATTTTGAAGGAAGCACACCAGTCGATCTTTACCTTACATCTAGGAGGTACAAAGATGTATAAGGATTTGAAAGAACATTTTTGGTGGATTGGATTGAAGTCTGATGTGGAAGATTTTGTAGCTAAGTGTGAGACTTGTCAACGTGTTAAAGCTGTTCGACAACCTCCGTCTGGATTATTGCAGCCCCTACCCTTGCCTGGTTGGAAATGGGAGAACATTACTATGGACTTCGTGACTAGTTTGCCTTGAACAAGTAAAGGTAATGACACTATGTGGGTAATTGTTGATAGATTGACCAAATCAGCCCATTTTATTCCTATGAAGATCACTCACACTATGGATAAGTTAGCTAGGCTTTATGTGGACAATGTTGTTCGTCTGCATGGAGTGCCTGTGAGTATTGTGTCTGATCGTGACCCTAGATTTACTTCAAGATTTTGGAATAGTTTGCAGAAAGCTTTGGGAACCCAGTTGAATTTGAGTACTGCTCACCACCCTCAGTCTGATGGACAGTTTGAGCGGACGATTCAGATTTTGGAAGATATGCTTAGATCGTGTGTTGTTGATATGAGTGGTAATTGGGATGAACCTTTAGCTTTGGTTGAGTTTGCCTATAACAATAGTTATCAGTCTACAATAGGCATGGCTCCTTTTAAAGCTTTATATGGAAACACTTGTAGAATACCTCTGTATTGGACCGAAATTGGAGAAAGGAAAGTGTTAGGACCTGAAATGATTGAAGCTACCAGTGCGATGGTAGATATGATAAGAGAAAGGATTAAGACTGCTCAGTCAAGATAAAAATCTTATGCTGATAGAAGAAGGTCAGATTTGGAATTTCAAGTTGGTGAGAACTTTTTTCTAAAGGTATCGCCTATGAAGGGTGTAATGAGGTTTAATGTTAAAGGAAAGCTTAGTCCTCGTTATATTGGACCTTATGAGATTCTTGAAAGAATTGGATCAGTTACTTATCGTTTGGCTTTACCTCCGTCACTCGCTGAGACTCATAATGTATTTCATGTTTCAATGCTTCGGAAGTATGTTGAGAACCCAGATCACATACTACAGCAAGAACCTGAAGGACTTTGTGCTGATTTATCTTATAAGGAAGAACCGGTTAAAATCTTGGATAGAAAGGACAAGCAGTTAAGGAATCGAACTATCCCTTTGGTGAAGATTCAGTGGAAGAACCATACTCCTGAAGAAGCGTCTTGGGAAAAAGAAGCAGATATGAAGGAGAAGTTTCCTCATCTTTTTGGAAGTTCATGTATACTTTCAATTTCGAGGACGAAATTTCTTTTAAGGAGGGGGGAATGTGAAACCCGGCCCTAACCTTAACCCAGATACTCTTTGATTGTAGGTCCGAAGACCCGAAGTAGAATTGAAAGTCAACTATGGGCCATATTGGTAGATGATATAGTGTTCGACTCCGAACCTATGGAGATTGAAGATGATGCCCCATACTTGAAGTCAGTGTTGGATATAGAGAAGAGACTGCACCTTGATGAAGAGAAGATTAGTTGATGACCTTAGAGCTTGGTGGGATATGATTTAAAGCCATTTTTCCTTTCTAGGTATGTTATAGAATATGTGTTTAAAGTTTCGTTTGATTTCGAGTAGTGGAAGACCCTCAAATCCCTATTTTTGGCTTTGCTGTCAGCCTGGGTCGAGTGCTTGGGTCGACTGCCCAATGCTACCCAGCCAATCGACCCAGAGTTGCTAAACTCGAACAGAATCTTCTATTTTGAGAATCTTGCTATATATACCCCATGACTTCATGATTTTAGTATCCCTAGCCTCCATAACACTTAGAGAACGAAGGAAACCATCTCCAAGCCTCCAAGAGTGAAGAAGAAGACCTAATCTTGCAATCTTGCAAACTCTCTCTCTCTTGTTCTTCAATTAAAGGTTAGTAATCTATCTTTTATGTCAATGATTTATTCTTTTTATGATCACTCTCATCTCTTAACTGAGATTATGATGAAGATGCTGCAACCTTGTAGTCATATCTTTACAATCTCTTTTCATTCTCTTGTACTATGATCATCTCATTCATTCTTGACATGATTCTTATGATTTCTTCTTAAACTATGATAATATTTCCTATTTTGATTCATTCTAGCATTATAGATTCTCCTCTATGATTATTCATACCTCTGATCTACTGTGTTCTTGTACTAGAATGAGATCTAATCATCTCTAGTTCATCTCTTTCATTCATAGCATGTTTCCAATGAAAACTATGATTTTTACCAAAATAGAAACTATGGTTCTAAATTAGGAAGTAATGTTTTAATGGTGGTTTGATGTCTAAATTATGCTTTCTAGGCTTAGACTACTGTGTTAGACAATCCCTCCAAGTTTCGTCGCATTCCGGTTTGTGTAGCATAGGTTTCGGATCAAGATTCCCTTTTTAATTTCGGATTTGCTCTTGGGCAGACTGCCTGGGTCGACTGGCCAATGCTACCTGACCAATCAACCCATAGCAATGCAGAATCTGTTTTCTTCGTCCGATTTGATTCGAATCATGCTTATTCTTTTAGGACTACTTCCTAATGATTGTGTGATGCTATTCTAGGGATTATTTGCTAACTTTAGATTCATCCTCTTGTCCGTCCGGGATACTTTCGAATCTATTTAAGGTAAGGACAGTTGTTACCATATTAACATAGATTGCATAGATTTAGTTTCTAATTTGGGAACTACTTAGATTTGCTACTATTATGTTAGTTTCTATTATGATATGAATGCTGCAAGTACATTAGGATCTTATTTCCTTATTTACTTTATGTACTTGATTATGTATGAATACTTACTCATGTATGTTTCCTTATTTATTTAATCTTGTCTTATTATACTCTTTCATATGATGTGATATTTGTCGTGGATGATATGACTGAATTATGATTGTGATTGCTTAGGTATGATTTGGGATTGGGGAATGTCCTTTTGACATTTCTGTCGTTGGACCTCATTGGGAGTAGTATGGGATATTTCCAATGTTGCCCTTTGACGCTTTCCCGGATTATTGGTTGTCATATCTAGGACTTGTCTAGCAGTGTTTGGCTAGGTTATACCCCTGTTATATCAGACCCGAATCGGAAGGGTATTGAGACCGAACGACCCGTGGTAGCAATGGGGATTCATGGGCGCTCAAGACCGGTAACCAACCCGTGAGGGGACATAAATCACATTGTGGGGGCCATTTATGGGTAGAGTTGCATATGGATAGACTTGGGCTCATGGGCGTTCAAGACCGGTAACCAACCCGTGAGAAGACATGAGAGCTTCACATTTACTATATGTGGATGACCTATAGGGTTGATGAGTCCGTAGTCCGAGTTGGTTGCAGCCATAGGATACGCTGACTCTAGCGTGAAGGATACCGGAAAGGATCGCCCGGGTCGAGGGATGGACGTATCTGGATTTGAGTTGATATGACCAAGTAGAAGACTTGCATTGGGCTAGGCTTTACCCTGACATGCGCCAATACTAAGACCAAACGGTGATGTGAGAGAGAGGTGACTTAACCCCTAACCAAGGAATGTCCAGGAAGGATGCAAGACCCAACTACCACCGGCAGACCCAAGATGCCAAGATGGCTGAGGGGGAGTGATTGACCTACCCAAAGAAGTATGGTGCTATGACTTAAAGCATGTCTGCCTATAGAGACCAGCATACATAGAGTTAGACTCATACATACATTGTTGCCTCATATCATATCATCTTATGCTTTGTTTGTGATACTATGTTATTTATGCTATTATGGAATGACTTGCCTTGCTGAGTTTCTTAAAAACTCACTCCTTTTTGTACAATATCTTTTGTTAGACTATTCTACAGGTTTTGATGGCTATGAAGCGCAATATGAGGAAGCGCAAGATGAAGAAGCGTACCATACGCAAAGTGCTGGAGACTACGAAGATTACTGTGAAGATCCCTCGAGTGGTCTCTCTTGTTGCCAGGATTAGCCCTACTGTGGAGTGGGAGCGTTTGAGCATCATCGATGAAGTCTATGTCTATGAGGACATCCTTTATAAAGTAGAAAAGACACTAGTTTAGATTATATCTTTCTTTCTTGTCTTTAGAATCAGTTGTAATCCCATTTGATTTTCGAACTACATTCCGCTGTACTCGTGGAGTGAGATTCCGCCTCACTCTACTTTTGATTTATATATCTATTGGTATCTTTTCCGCACTCTGATGAATATCTCGTTACTTTACCTTGATTCATTTGAATAATATTGTTAACATTGATTTAGTCTTGTTCTTGATTATATTGTTGTGAATGTGGGAGGTTGATTTCTCTAATTACTGGATCTTGTGGAGTGTGGATCACACACTCGGGTATGCCAGATAGGGTACCGGCTGGGTGGATGTGACACTTCAAGTGCCCCACTTTTACCGCTTTCGACTGATCGCGATGCCCAAAGCATCACATCACACATTATAAGTCCGTTATATCTACTTTTAGACATAGTGAAGCAGCCATGTGCCGAAGTTTTCCTGCTTCACTAATTGGAGCAGCCTTAGATTGGTATTTGACACTTCCAAACGGCTCTATCAAAAGTTTCGACCATCTAGGTCGGACTTTCCTACTATGATTTCAAAGTGGAGTAGGAACCAAAAAGAGGGAGGATACCTTGTTCTCTATAAAACACGGACGAACGGAATCCATTCAAGACTTCCTTGCAGGATTCAATAATTTGACCATGCAGATCGAAAATCTGGACGAGAAGATAGCTTTCCATGCCTTATACCAAGGATTCAGCCATGAGGGCCTGCTCGAGAGACTCTTGCTAGATATGCCTAAAACATACGATGATCTTAGAGAACGATGCCACAAACAAGCAGAGATATGAAAAACAATTGAATCTCGAATGAAGGAGCATCCAACCATTGAGGCAAGAACACACAAAGAAAAACACCAACTAGTCAGGAGACCGACTAGGGATGGTCGACCTGATAAAGTAGGGGCACCAGCTATGAGGAGATCGGAAATCCTAATGCAAATTAAAGATCAAGGAATTCTCAAGTGGCCTAGTAAACTATATTCCCGACCAGAAGAAAGGGATAAAAGCAAATATTGCGAGTTTCATAAAGATCACGGTCACTGGACGGATGACTGCCAACAACTAAAAGTAGAAATTGATAGGATAATATCTCAAGGGCAGCTCACAAAATACTTCCATCCGACCCAGCCAGGTCAAAAGCAAGCAGAAGGAAATAAGAAAAGATTGAGATCTTTGAGCAGAGAAAGACACCAAAATAAGACCCGAGCAAAGGAAGGAGGAAATCGAAACCGACCACCAATATTTAAGGTGTTCGGTGGCCCAACAGAAGAATCAGCCCGACAAGCTAAAAGAAAAGCACGTTACATAGGGAACACCGAACTCAAGAAGCCAATTGGAAAGGTTGTATCAGAACCAATCACCTTCTCGGCCAAAGACATGGAACGAGTAAATACTCCTCATGATGATGCCCTAGTCATCAAAGTCATCCTAGCAGGGATGGAGGTCCACAGGGTTCTAGTCGACATAGGATCTTCCGCAGATATCCTATCTCTAGAAGCCTTCAGAAAATTGCAGCTCGACGAAAGTGTGCTCATCCCATGTGGTACACATCTATATGGTTTCACAGGGTCATCAACTCGAGCAGAAGGAACTGTCGATTAGACCTCCAAATCGGCAAATACCCTAGAGATAGACTCATTTAGTCTAATTTTATGGTCGTCCGAGACTTATCTACCTATAACGTAATCTTGGGACGACCAACCCTTGTTGCTCTAGAAGCAGTAGTATCATCTTTACACGTGAAGATGAAATTCCCAACCAAACAAGGAGTAGGGGAGTGTTCATCCGATCAGAAAGGGAGCCTACAAAGCTATTCCAATTACATGAGAAAAAGAGCAAAAACAAGTTCGACCATGCTGGTCGAAATTAGAGATGATCGAGATGAAGAAACAATGCAAAGGGCAGAACCTGTAGAAGAATTAGAAAGAATTCTTCTAAATACAAAACGAGAGGATCAAGGAACAATGATTGGAGCAGAGCAACAGGCAAGATTCAAGGCCAAACTAACCAGATTTTTACAAGAAAATTCGGACATCTTCACCTGGTCGGCAGAAGATATGCCCGGAATAGATAGAAAAGTGGCCAAGCACAGGCTAAACATCGATCCTCAAGCGATTCCAATCATCCAAAAGAGAAGAAATTTTTCTTTGGAGAAACATGAGGCCATCCGAACAGAGGTTCAAAAGCTAAAGCAATCCGGATTTATTAAACCCATTGATCACCCAACTTGGCTGGCCAATGTGGTAATGGTAAAAAAAGGCAGCCGGAAAATGGAGAATGTGCACAGACTATACTGACCTTAACAAATCATGTCCAAAGGATTGCTATCCTTTGCCAAGAATAGATCTGCTCATTGATGCAACGGCCGGTCACGAGATGTTAAGCTTCATGGATGCTTACTCCGGATACAACCAAATTTTAATGAATCCGGCTGACCAGAAGCACACAGCATTCATGAATGATAGGGATAGTTACTACTACAAAGTAATGTCTTTCGGTCTAAAAAATGCAGGAGCAACCTACCAATGATCAGTCAACAAAATATTCAAGCAACAGATAGGCAAAAATATGGAGGTGTACGTTAATGACATGCTGGTAAAGAGTACATCTCAATCTGTTCACCTCAAAGACCTAGCAGAAGTATTTGAGGTACTCCGAACATACAAAATGAAGCTTAACCCAGAAAAATGCGCTTTTGGAATATCTTCAAAAAATTTGGGATTTATGGTATCCCAAAGAGGAATAGAAGCTAATCCAGAGAAGATTAAAGCCATACGAGAGATGAAACCACTCAAAAGCATCAAGGAGATACAAAGTCTCACTGGTCGGGTTGCAGCCTTAAATAGGATTATTGCCCGATCGGGAGAGAGATGTTTTCCTTTCTTTCAGGCTCTAAAAAACATCTCCAAGAAAGGAATACCAGAATGGAGCGAAGAGTGTCAACAAGCATTCGAGCATTTGAAAGAAAAATTGACTACTCCACCTTTGCTCGTATGACCAACCACAGGAAAGGAACTGATCATCTACCTGGAAATTTCGCCCCTGGCTGTTAGTGCAGTTCTAGTGCAAGAAGAAGAAAAACAACAAAGCCCTGTCTACTACGTGAGCCATGTAATCCTTGATGCTGAAACAAGATATCCAGAGGTAGACAAACAAGCTTTGGCACTGGTCATAGCAGCCAGAAAGCTAAGACCATATTTTCAGTCACATCGTATCGCAGTATTAACAAACTTTCCTCTAAAGAAAATACTGCACCGACCTGATTTGGCCGGAAGACTGGTATCATAGGCAATTGAGTTAAGCGAACATCAAATCGAGTTCCGACCACGACCAGCTATTGAAGCACAGGTCCTTGCTGATTTAATCCTCGAAACTTTAGAACCAGAGCATAAGCAAGAAGAAGAGGCTACCTCCGAAAGTATCAAAAGATGGATACTTTCGGTAAACAGATCTAGTAACGCACAAGGAAATGGAGTGAGATTACTCCTGATTAGCCCAGGAGGATTCCAAATACGGTATGCACTACGCTTCAAATTTAGAGCCTCGAATAATGGGCAGAATACGAAGCATTAATCGCAGGTCTTTGCATAGCAAAATCCCTTGATATCCAGAACATAGAAGTCAGAAGCAACTCACAACTATTTGTGAATCAAGTAAACGGGCTATATGAACCAAAAGACAAAAGGATGACTAGGTATCTGACCATGGTCGATCGGTACAGACCATACTTCAAAGACATTCAAATCAAACAAGTCCCTGGAGCAGAAAATGAGCAAGCAGATGCTCTATCCAGATTAGCTACGGACGATATGGATGCAGAACCAGTCGTATATATGGAAGAGCTCCAATTTCCGAGCATAAGTCTGACCGACTAGATGCACGTACAAACCAAGCAGGGTTGGATGACTCCCATAGTCAATTATCTAGAAAATGACTTACTACCAGAAGATCCAAAAGAAGCTAAAACTGTAAAACAAAGAGCAGCCAAATACACAGTCAGAAATGACAAGTTATACAAAAAAGTCTCTGGCCCGACCATTATTACGATGCGTAGAGGCTCCAGAGGTAGCTATCATCTTAAAAGAAATTCATGAAGGAACCTGTGGAAGTCATATAGGAGCTAGAGCACTAGCAGACAAGGTAATAAGGCAAGGGTACTATTGGCCCACACTACAAGAAGATTCGAAAACATATGTTCAAAAATGTGACAAATGCCAGGCACATGCCAACATACCTCACACTCCTGCAATGCCCTTAACATCAACACTCTCTCCAATTCCTTTCGCTAGATGGGGGATAGACCTGGTAGGAAAACTACCAAAGGCTACAGGAAGTAGAGAATACCTGGTGGTGGCGACAGATTACTTTATTAAATGGGTTGAGGTCGAAGCATTGGCATCCATCAATACCGACCAGATGAAAAAGTTCGTCACACATAATATCATGTATCGATATGGTATCCCAAAAATCATCGTCACCGACCACGAAAAACAGTTTGAAAATTCTGAGTTCGAACGATTTTGTAAAGAGCAAGGTATAGAGCATTGTTGGTCTTCTGTAGTATATCCACAAAGTAATGGTCAACTAGAAGTTACCAATAGATCAATGCTCGAAGGGTTAAAGAAAAGATTGGATCAATCCAAAGGCAGATGGGTAGAAGAACTACCTAAAGTTCTCTGGTCTTACCGAACTACTGCCAGAATGACCATCGGCGAATCCCCATTCCAACTAGCTTATGGAGTCAAAGCTCAATTCCCGTGGAAATTAAGGTCGGATCTATCAAAGAAGAAGAAATCAATGAAGAAGCAAACATTGAAGGAATGAGGGCAAACATAGATTTCATAGAAGAGATCAGGGATAAAGCACAGTATCGTCTGGAAGAATATCAAAGACGCATTGCAACATATTACAATGTGAAGGCTAAACCACGACAATACCTCCCTGGAGATCTAGTCCTCCGAAAATCATCTGCTTCTGATCCCACAAATCAAGGAAAGCTAGCTCCAAACTGGGAAGGACCATACATCGTAGTGCAACAAGTTGCACCTGGAGCATACAAGTTGCGAGATCCAAAAACCGAGCAACTAATACCTCGGACATGGAACTCGAACAACATGAGGAAATACTATCAATAGAATAGTATTAAATCCTCACAAAATTTTGAAGTTTTCAATAACTGAATTTTCTAGTCTTTTTAAATTTTTAGACATTCATGTCATAGTCTTTGATTTAGACACTTTGAGTTTTTTCTCTGTTGAATAAAGTTTTTGAAGTTTTGTCAATCCTTTGAATTTCCAAGCATATCATCACAGCTCAAATCAAAATACCGAGCTATGGTGATCAGGGGAATAAAGACAAGAATTAAACTCCAAAAGACCTAAGTCCCTTAGGCATCACAAGACCCAAAATCCTTGGGCACCAAAAGACCTAAGTCCCTTAGGCATCATAAGACCCAAATTCCTTGGGCACCAAAAGACCTTTAAAGACAGGAATTAAACTCCAAAGGACCTAAAATCCTTAGGCACTACAAGACCCAAAATCCTTGGGCACCAAAAGACCTAAGGCACTAAAAGACCTAAGTCCCTTAGGCATCACAAGACCCAAATTCCTTGGGCACCAAAAGACCTAAAAAAATTTAGGCATCAAAAACCGACCTACTAAGGTCGATAAGGAATAATTCAAAAAACCTAAGTCCCTTAGGCACTAAAAGACCTAAGTCCCTTAGGCACTAAAAGACCTAGGTCCCCTAGGCATTGAAAGACCTAAACCTATTAGGCATTAAAAGACCTAAACCTATTAGGCACCAAAAGATCTAAAATTTATCAAGTCTATAACAAACTGAGCTCCTTTGTTCAGGAAGGCAGAGGCATCAAAGGACCTAAAAATTTTAGGTATTGAACAAAAATAAAGACCGAGCTCCAAAAAATGGGGAAAGTACAAATGTATGTCCGACCTCTCCAAGCTGGGTATTTAAACACATTCATTCTGATCAAGAAGAGATAACATAAGTTAATCAAAAGAAAGACCAAAATGGTCATACATATGTTCGAAAAAAGAAGACAACATATTCAAAGACCTAGTTGGTTTTGGTCTGGTCGGATCCATCTTTGACAATAGAGGATTTTGAAGTCCCAGTCTCAGGCATTGGATCCCAATCTGAGTCTAAAAAATCGGCCACTTCAACATTTTGAGTCTTCGGGAATCTAGGAGCATTCGCACACCAATGAGGTCGAGGGATTTTAAGGTCGTCATAAATCCCCGGATCAATCAAAGATTGAAACTTCTCCAGATCCAGATCCTTGAAAGCTCCAATAATGCCTTGGAAGGTCTGGCGCCGAGCATAGATATAGCTGGGAGAAGCGACCTTGGCCATAAATTTTCTACACCCAGCCGTCTTGACCCATCTTTTAATAACTTCATGACAAAGCTCGTTAGAAAGATCTTCAAAGATGCAAGGGGCTTTCTCCTTAACCATCTTGGTCAAACGAGCAACGACACTATTCAAGCTCTCCAACTTAGCTTGGAGGCTAGAAATTTCAGCATCCTTGCCGGCCAAGGAGCCTTCAGCCTCTTCCAAACTAGATTGAAGAGAAGACTTTTCTTGCACCAGTCGTTGGCCCCCTTCACAGCAGCCAACTCACTAAGAAGGTCGGCCTCCCGAGCAACTAAAGATATATTATTTGACTTTAGAGTTGACAACTCAGTCTCTAATTCCTTGTTGCGTTGCTCGGCCTGTTGAAGGGAAAAGAAATCCTACCAGGCAGAATTAATGCTTTGACCCAGAGATTGGACCAAAGCACAAACCATCCTATAAACCAAGAAATAAAGGGTTTACAAATGAAGTAAAGAAAAATAAACTTCAGAAAAAAGAAGAAGGAAACAAATACATACCTCACAATAATGTTATGAGCTTGCAAATGACCAAACCCTTGAAGGTATGTCAGGTCGAATGGAAGAATAGCTCCACCCAACCATTCATTGGCAACTCTAGACATTGAGCGAGGTTCGCCCCTGAACACCAACGAACTAGCATCCAGCGACCACTCTAGTCAGAGAACGTTGGTCGGCCTTGGAACCCTCTCTTCTGAGTCCAGGGTGTCTTTAAAAGAAATATCCTCACTAAAGAAGGATGAGGTTCAGAATCTGAAGCCCTCTCTGAGCTAATGCCCGAACTAGCCACCTTCTTCGATGGTCGGGGTGGTAATTCGGAAGGTTTCTCCTTCCTAACACGAGAGGCTTTTCCCTTCGAAGAGGAGATTGTACCAGCCGGTGCTTTATTTGGCTTGGTCGGATGCTTTTCCTCTACTTGCAGCATAGTGGACGCAGCATCTTCAAAGTCCCCCTCACCGAGCAACACTGTATCATTTCTGAGTAAGATAACTTGGCAAAAAATTACAACAAAAGAGACAAAAGAAAAGGCACACATCTTACCAGTCAAGAACCCCCAATGATGAAGGATATTCGGATATTTCGAACAATATCCATTCACAACAAACAAATTCCGATCTTCAGTGGGGATCATCCAAATACGATTCCTTGCTTCTTGTTCGGAACGAGAAAGGGGAGGAATGGCATTTGAGTCCTCCCTAGGAGTTTTGGGCCAAGAGGTCGGAAAGCTAGGAGGAGAGGGAGGACAAACAAAGAAATACCTGGATCTCCAACCCTTGGTATTTGAAGGAAGGGTGCCCGTTCCTACAAAATTACCTTCCCATCTAGATTGCAAAGCAGTTCATTTTAAGAGATAAAACCAACGACTTTGCTCTTGCTTCTTATGTATAAAGAATTGATGGAATAAATTTAAGGTCGGAATCACATCGACCTCATTTTGCTTACAGAATCCCCAAAAACAAATTATGTTACGCCAACTATTTGGCACCAACATCCCCGGGCACATCCCAAAATGATTAAGAACATTTGCGAAGACTAGGTGCACGGGAAGCCTAAAGCCACTAATAAAAGCATCCTCATACACAGCAAACTCATCCAAGGGAGGTCGGTGAGCACGTTCATGAGGGGACTCTGATCACAAAGTCATCAGGTATCGCATACCAAGCTTGGATGAGGTCCAAGTCACTCTCAGTCAACTCGAAAGGAAAAAAAGCTGGGACCTGAACTACTAGGATCAAAGTCTATGTGTTCGGAGGTCCTAGGACGACTTCTCTCAAACGCAAGCTCGGAGGGAGAAAGACTTTTTAACCATTTTCTCCTATTTGTACTAAACCGAGCACGAATACTTAAAGTCCTAAGCTCCTCATCACTAAGCAGGTTTGGACGAGCACCAAAAGACAAGGTCGGGTCAGCAGAAGTATCACTCTCAGTATCATTGTTGTCACATCCACCCAGCCGGTACCCCATCGGGCATACCCGGATATGTGATCCATAGTCCCGAAGATCAAGTATCAAGCAACCATGAACAATAATAATCATGGTTTAAGCATATAATAAAGAATCATCAATAAGATAAAATAGATAATCAAAGTGCGGAATAAAGATGATACCAAGATATATAGAATCCAAAAGGAGGAGAGAGAGAGAGAGTGATCAAAAGTCACTTCCTCACACGGCAGCAGAAAGTAGCTAATTCAAGTTAAGTTTACAAAACAAATATCTAAGGAGTATATCAAGAAAGTTAAGTTACAGATCCGGTCTTAATAAGAATTCCAAATACTACACTAAATAAATGTTTCTTCAATCACATAAAACACATCCTCATAACTAAAAATATCCGAAGTCCAGTATAGCTACTCCAGCACCAGTGTCGAGCTAATCCTGGTGTGCAGCATAGTCATCTTCGGTACACACACAATAATCTTCATAGTAGCCACTACCCTGAGGGTAGTGTGGCTCATCAAAGGGTGCTTCAAAGGACGTGCCATCGGTCTCTTCAAAACCTGTAGGATAGTCTAACAAAACAATTGCACAAAAAGGAATGAGTTCAAAAGAACTCAGCAAGGCAGTTAATCCATAATACATAAATCGTATGATACAAGTCATAACATGATGCAAATGATATGAGACAGACAATGAAAATATGATTCTAACTCTACATATGCTAGTCTCTATGGTAGACATGCTTTAAGTCATAGCACCATACTTCTTTGGGTAGGTCTCAAATCACTCTTCCCTCAACCATCCAGGTATCTTGGGTTCTCCGGTGTGAATTGGGTGCATCCATCTCGGACAATTCCATGGCTGGGGTTTAGGTCACCACTCTCTCACATCACCATTGGTATAAGTATTGGCGCATGTCACAGTAAAGCCTAGCCAATGCAAGTCATCTACTCAGTCATACCATGTCAGATCAAGATACGTCCATTCCTCACCCCGGGAGATCCTTTCCGGTATCCTTCACACTAGAATCACGGATATTACTCACCGGACTCATCAACCCCATTGGTCATCCACAAATAGTAGACGGGAAGCTCTCACATCCTCTCACGGATATGACTCACCGATCTTCGAGCGCCCGTGAGCCCAAGTTTGACTATTTGTGTGAAACCCGGCCCTAACCTTGACCCGGATACTCTTTTGTCTGTAGGTCCGAAGACCCGAAGTAGAAGTGAAAGTCAACTATGGGCCATATTAGTAGAAGACATAGTGTTCGACTCCGAACCTATGGAGATTGAAGATGATGCCCCATACTTGAAGACAATGTTGGATATCAAAAAGAGACTACGCCTTGATGAAGAGAAGATTGGTTGATGACCATAGAGCTTGGTGGGATATGATTTAAAGCCATTTTTCCATGCTAGGTAAGTTATAGAATATGTGTTTAAAGTTTCGTTTGATTCCGAGTAGTGGAAGGCCCTCAATTCCCTGATCTTGGCTTTGTTGTCTGCCTGGGTTGACTGCTTGGGTCGACTGGGCCAGGCTAGCCAGCCAATCGACCCAGAGATGCTGAACTCGAGCAGAATCTTCTGTTTAGGTTATGTTGCTATATATACCCCATGACTTCGTGATTTTAGTATCCCTAGCCTCCAAAACACTTAAAGAATGAAGGGAAACCATCTCCAAGCCTCCAGAAGTGTAGAAGAAGATCTAATCTTGCAAACTTGCTAGTTCTCTCTCTTGTTCTTCAATCAAAGGTTAGTATTCAATCTTTTGTGTTCTTGATTCATTCTTTCCATGATCACTCTCATCTCTGAACTGAGATTATGATGAAGATGCTGCAACCTTGTAGCCATATCTTTACAATCTCTTTTCATTCTCTTATGCCATGATCATCTTATTCATTCTTAATATGATTTTTATGATTTCTTCTTAAACTATGATCATATTCTTATTTTGATTTTTTCTAGCATTGTGGATGCCTCTCCATGATTATTCATACCTCTAATCTACTGTGTTCTTGTACTAGAATGAAACCTTATCATCTCTAGTTCATCTCTTTCATTCATAGCATGTTTCCAATGAAAACCATGATTTTTACCAAAATAGAAACTATGATTTCAAATTAGTAAGTAATGGTTTTAATAGTTGTTTGATTTCTAAATTATGCTTTTTAGTCTTAGATTACTGTGTTAGACATTCTCTCCAAGTTTTGTCGCATTCCGGATTGTGTAGCATAGGTTTCGGATCAAGATTCTCTTTTTGGTTTCGGATTTGCCCTTGGGCAGACTGCCTGGTCGACCGACTCCAGTCAACCCAGCCAATCAACCCGCAATGATAGAATTGGATTTCTTCGTCTGTTTCGATTTGATTGATGCTTATTCTTTTAGGACTACTTCCTAATGACTGTATGATGTTATTCTAGGGTTTATTTGCTAACTTTAGATTCATCCTCTTGTTCATCCGGAATATATTCAAATCTATTTAAGGTAAGGAAAGTTGTTACCATATTAACATAGATTGCATATATTTAGTTTCTAATTTGGGAACTACTTAGATTTACTATTGTTATGTTAGTTTCTATTATGATATGAATGTTGTAAGTACAATAAGATCTTATTTCCTTATTTACTTTATGTACTTGGATCATGTATGAATACTTATTCATGTATGTTGCTTATTCATTTAATCTTGTCTTATTATACTCTTCATATGATGAGATATCTGTCGTGGATGATATGACTGAATTATGATTGTGATTGTTTAGGTATGATTTGGGATTGGGGAATGTCCTTTTGACATTTCTATCCTTGGACCTCATTGAGAGTAGTATGGGATATTTCCTAGGTTTTGTCTAGCAGTATTTGGCTAGGATACTCCCTGTTATATCAGACCCGATTCGGAAGGGTATTGAGACCGAACGACCCGTGGTAGCAATGGGGATTCATGGGTGCTCAAGACCGGTGAGTTTTATCCGTGAGGGGACATGAATCACATTGTGGGGGCCATTTATGGGTAGAGTTGCATATGGATAGACTTGGGCTCATGGGCGTTCAAGACCGGTAACCAACCCATGAGAGGACATGAGAGCTTCCCATTTACTATATGTGGATGACCTTATAGGGTTGATGAGTCCGTATTTGAGAGAGTCGGATACGCTGACTCTAGTGTGAAGGATACCGAAAAGGATCCTGAAAGGGGAGGAATGGACATATCTGGATCTGAGTTGATATAACTAAGTAGATGACTTGCATTGGGCTAGGCTTTACCCTGACATGCGCCAATACTTAGACCAAACGGTGATGTGAGAGAGAGGTGACTTAACCCCTAGCCATGGATTATTCGAGAGGGATGAAGGACCCTTTGCCAACCGAGGATGAGTGAATTGAGACCTACCCAAAGAAGTATGGTGCTATGACTTAAAGCATGTCTGCCTATAGAGACCAGCATACATAGAGTTAGATTCATACATGCATTGTCTGTCTCATATCATATCACATTATGCTTTGTTTATGCGATCATGTTATTTATGCTATTATGGAATTACTTGCCTTACTGGGTTTCTTTTGAAACTCACTCCTTTTGTACAACATCTTTTGTTAGAGTATTCTATAGGCATTGATGACTATGAAGGCCAATATGAAGAAGCACAAGATAAAGAACGTACAATACGCAAGGTGTTGGCAACTATGAAGATTACATTGAGGATTCCTCGAGTGGTCTCACTTGTTACCAAGATTAGCCCTACTGTGGAGTGGGAGCGTCTGAGCGTGATTGATGAAGTCTATGTTTACGAAGACGTTCTTTACAAATTAGAATAGACTTTAGCTTAGTTAGATTATATCTTTCTTTCTTGTCTTTAGAACCAGTTGTAATTTCCTTTGACTTTCGATCTACATTCCGCTGTACTCGTGGAGTGAGATTTCGCCTCACTCTATATTTGATTTTATATATCTATTGGTATCATTTCCGCACTCTGATGATTATCTCCTTACTTTACCTGGATTCAATTAAATAATATTGTTAACCTTGATTTAGTCTTGTTCTTGATTATATTATTGTGAATGTGGGAGGTTGATTTACTAGATACTGGATCTTGTGGATTGTGGATCACACACTCGGGTATGCCAGATAGGGTACCGGCTGGGTGGATGTGACAATTTGCAACCCTACCAACAATGGACCCTTTCAGGTATCCGTAATATGATCTATGTCCTCTCACGGGTTGGCTACCGGTCTTGAACGCCCATCAAACCATACTACTACCATGAGTCTTTTTGTCTCAATACCCTTCCGATTCGGGTCTGATATGACAAGGACATCCTAGCCATACACCTGGACAAGGCCTATGTATGTCATTCAATAATTCGGGAAAGTGTCGATGGACACCTTCGAAGAACATCCCATAATATTCCCTCCGATGTCCAAGGACAGAAATGTCAGTAAGACATTCCTCAATCCCAAATCATACTTATCCAATCACATTCTCAATTCATCATATCACACATACATGATACATCATCATATTGAAAGTCATATCATAACATCGCATGATTCAAGTGTAAATGTAAATAGCAATAATTAAATAGACATGATATACAAGAGTAATTAAACATGTTACTACTTTTAAAAAACAACTACAGTAGTCATATGATGTTGAAATACAAATGATAAGCTAAGCGTACCAAGTTATCAATCATCATGGTAATAAACACACAGTCTATGTCATATGGGTATAACCGTCCTTACCTTAATCGAATCGGGAAATATAGCAAATACCACTTCGAATAGTCCCCAATTAAGTGCTTGAACCCTAGACAACATATATGCAACATTAGAGAAGGAAACAATCAAATCGGAGATCAAATGGAGTGAAACGAGCAAGTGTTGAGTTTCTGTCCTCCTTTGGTTGACTAACTGGTCAACTGACTCAATGGACCAAGCAGTCGACCAAGAGGAACAGTAACGGGCAACATAGGGAAATTGGGCCCGAAACTGATCTTTCGGGGCTCGGATCGATCCAAAACTTGGAGGGAATGATCATAGCAGTATAAGAACACTATACAATGAATATTATCATGATCCAATGGTCCAATGGTCCAATTAGGAATACCCAAATTGAAACCCTATGTTCTATATGCTAAACATCAAGAATTGAATCGAAATTTGTTGCAAAGGCAAGGAATGATGAGCAATCAGTTAAGGAAGTGATAAGAACTAAAAGAGAATCATAAACCAATAGTAAATCAGACCTAGCATACATCTACACATCAGTTTAGATCAATAAGACAAGTTGGAATGACAAGAATCATAGAAATGCAATGCTATTGATTGTATTGAATGCATAGCATAGCAAGAATGAAAAGAAATTAATAGAGATGAAAGGGGAAACACATGGCCAAGTGTTTGCAAGGTTGCAACACTGCAGCCATAGTCTCAATAGTAAGAAAGAGTGGAAGAAAGAGTAGATTAGAAGAAAAGAGAGAGAAATCATACCTTGAGGAAGCAATGGAGATGGGAGGCAATGATTGGGACCAAGATCCTTCACCAACTTCAAGGAATGCCCTAGGGAAGCTCACTCCTTGTGCTCTGGAGTGCCAATGATTAGGTTAGGCTTCTATTTACGAGTTCCCATAAAGTAGGGTTAAAATAATAAGGAATTTTGTGATTTTTGGATTTATTAATCTGATGGTCGACTGGCTGATCGACTAGTCAATCGACCAAGCCTAAACAGCAACTTCAGAAAGGGAAATAGAAGGCTAGACTAATCCAAATTGAGTTGGGTTTTCTCCTACAAGTCAATCAACAAGTCTAGATTAGATAATTACCTTCAGTACGAGATCGAAAGTGCATCACGTACTTCAACTACGCTCCCCCCTTCTAGGTGCAGTTTTTCACTGAACACTGACAGTGTATCCAAGTAAGGGGCATTACTGTCAATATCCATAGGCTCTGAGTCGTACACCGAATCTTCGACTATGAGGGCCCACAAGTCTCTTCTTCCACTACTTTGGGTCTTCGGACCTACAAACACCAATGGATCCGGGTTAGGGTCAGGGTTAGGAAATGGCTGGATTTCACAATTGTACCCAGAAGAGGAAGCCCCACTGTTCCCAGAAAGAATAGTCTCGCTTTCAGATGAGAGTTCTCTAGGGGGAACTCTAGAAGGCTTAGAGGCCATCTTCTTGACACCCATAAAGACAAATGCAAATATGCAGACTAAAACGAACAGAGAAGAAGGAGAACAAGAACAGTGAAAAGGAAATACAAAATACACTCAGAATATAGCATGAAACAAAAAAATAAAGCAGATATAAATGACCAGGAAGAGAAAACGAACTTACTTGGTATTTGAATCACTGAAAGAGCTCTTGAGAAGATCAAAGAAGAGACTTTGAGGATTCTGCAAGTACTCTTCTTCTTTGTAGATAAAACTGAAAAAACTCAGTAGCAACGAAGTGAAAGAGGAATAGTGGGTTCTTATACCACTCAAGAGATCCTAATCTAAGGGCTCAAAATGGAAGACAATAGAACTTCCATAAAAGATTTTGATCTAATGTCTTCCGAGAAATCCTCACCTAGACGATCCAAAAAGAATCTATCTCTTATAGCCTCAAAAGATTCTAATCTAGAGGATAAGGTAAAGAAAACGGTTGAAATTCGTAAGGAAATCCGAAAAGTCATCATGAGACGTCATTCATGCCAGGCTACATGTCAGTAAAGCTGTTCCATTAATAAACGTGCATCGTCGTTTCAGTTCTTACGATGCAGCATCATATCGAATGACGTCAGCAAAATAAAGATCAGATTTTTCAAATATAAAAGATAAGTTATGTTGGTCGGTAATTCGAGCACCAACTCTCTAAAATCCGAACAAGTTGCAGTTCGGACTTCAAAGATTGGGGGGCTTATGATAGAGGAAAAATAAACTAGCCTAAACCAGTTTGGTTGAACCCGAATCAGTTCGACCAGACCGACCAGGGCGGACCAATCCAAACTGGCCAAGATAAAGTTGGCAGAATAACAAGACATATTCCAAGAAGATTTGTAGCCAAGGAAACGGTATTTAATTGGAATTCAACTACTCATATTCGAGTAGGATTCAATTACTGAGATCATATTGCAGACTAACTATTGTTTGAGTCCCAGTCAAACTCATGCATAGAAAAACTATAAAAAGGTATGAGAACACAAGAGAAAGGTACGCTGAATAGAATCATCACTATTCGTATCCTTATTGTTCATTACTTTCTTGTCTTCCTTAGTCGGATTCCTAACTAGATCGTCGGAGGTGACAACTCGACCTCCACGGTCGAGCTCATTCTTGCAGGTTCAACCGGCTGAAGGGACGAACAGGATTGTGCAGCAACAGGCACCGTCAGTGGGTGACAGAGATGTGGTCCACGAAGCCTCCTGCGGATGCTTGGAGTGTGCTTATAGCACCCATTGATGGTAGAAGAAGGCAGATTGCCAGACATTTTGAGAAGTCCTTGGAGAAGAACTGAAGAACCCCTTTCTTGCTGTTTTAGAAGAGAAGACTATAATTTTAGAGAAAGAAACTGGAAAGAAATTGATTTAGTTTATTTTTTTGCTTCTGCTGAACTCATTAATTCTTGAAACTTGATTACTTTCATTTGATTCTTTTCTTTGATTTGTTCTTTGGAGTATTCGGACTCTTGTAATCCTTTTTGATTAATTATTTGAACTTGCTCTTGTTATTGATTATCTATTTCTTGCATTTATTATTATTGATGGTAAGATCGTGGATCTTGTGACGGATCATACCCACGGGTTGTCGGGCATAACCAAGACCAGCGGGTGGGGTGTGACACTTCCTACCAATGCATTTACTTGCATAACTACAGTCAAGGTCTTCCCTTGGAAATTACTCCAAGAGCAAGTTTCATGGGCAATTTTCCCAAGGCTCTGCTAAACCCACATATTAGGAGGGTCTTACTTGGTCTTTGGGACATTCCAAAAGTGTCAGCAATGAACTCTTAATCCATTTTCCTAGTTCGTCAATGTTTGAGTTAGTTCTTCTTCAAAATTCAGTCAGATTCATCATCTTCATCATCCACTACCATTGGTTCAAGTTCTAATCCAACGGTCTCTATTTCGATGGCCCAACACTATCTTCTTGTTGCGTCTGTACTCGCAAGTGTATGAGGTCACTCAAGTAATAAAGATGTAAGAGGGATATCGTTCCCACGAGGATCTAAAAGAGTCAAATTGTATACTACCTTCAAAAACACTTGTAATTATCTAGTGATAAAAACTAAGGATTAACTGGTAACTGTACTAACAAGTCACAAAGGAAAATACTAAGCAAATCAATTAATGAAAAAAATACTAGAGTTTCGATTTAATCAAACATGTCATAAATTATCAATCCCTCCTCTTCATACAATTAATTTACTCTCTACCATTGCCGACAAGACTACTAAATTAAATCACCCCACCTATTACACTTGAGGATCCCTAACACATTAAATCCCCCTTACCAGTTACGCTTAAAGGATCAATTCAATGCATTGCATGAAACATAGAATCCCTAATAATGTCAAATAAACCATCTAACCTATTCCGTGTTAGATGTAATTTATCTTTCTTTAACCCTAGGTCTAGCATGCATTCTTCATTGTTATATGATCGGAAACATACCACGAAATTCATGAATGTTGATTAGGCATTCAGACATTAAGAACAAAATTAAAGAAAGGGAAGAGTAGATGATTGTATTGCATAAAAGAAATAAATCAATAAATTAATTTATGTAAGGATCCATCTACACTCTAACAATAAAAGTTTAGAACATCATGAGAGAAGAAGAAGAAGAAGTTAAGGGAAACATCACTCTAGAAGTAGAAACTCCAATAACAACTCTTCAAAATTCGTCCTTCACTCTTCTCCAAAGCTCCAAATTTTTTTTTTCCTGAAGTACCCTTATTTATTTGAGACAATTATCTTTTTTCCTAATCTGACTCAACCAAGGAGGGTTTTGGCATACAAATTGGATTGACTTAGAGAGCTCAAATGCACAATTACACCATTGGATTTGAATATCAAGAAGTCGTGAAGCTCTTCTCCAAAAATCAGCTCGATCGAACACTGGATGACCATCCGATGAAGGGCTTGATCAAAACTGGAAAGAGACACTCAAAAATGAGATTCTCCCTCTTCCTTCTCTGAATAGGATTTCCCCCTCTTTTTCCTTCTTTGATCTAGTCCTAAATAGGAAATAAAATCTTGAAGCATGCAAGGAATCCTTGTCTCCATGTTTTTGAATTGAGGAAGCTTTTAGAGTGCACTGTAACTTCATGATCAAGACTTTCCTTCTAGACTGGAATAAAATCCAGCTTGGTTCCATTAGGATTCTCTTCACAAAATTTTCTAATAATACCCCTGCAGTTTTGATTGATAATTTCCTACAAACAAAAGTAGTAATAACTTAAGTAGGATTTTCTACTAAATATATAAAATCACCAAAATTATAGAAATTAAAGGAAATGGTGCACATATTAATTTTCATATAATATTAGGGTAAATTGATATAAAACAATTATAAACATATAGAAATATAACAAATTAATCATCTAAAATAATATGCATGAAATCAACTTATCATTTCTACTCGTGTTGCAAGTTGTTGGACCTACAATATGGGTTTTGGATTAGGATCATAGAGGATTTCACACGAGAGAGAGAGAGAGAGAGAGAGAGAGAGAGAGAGAGAGAGAGAGAGAGAGAGAGAGAGAGAGAGAGAGAGAGAGAGAGAGAGAGAGAGAGAGAGAGGTTTATTTGTTCCCTCATCCAGGGATAATAATACAAATCAAAGGGTAGAGTAGAGAGACAGAGAGCTAGTTTTGTTGATAAATTTATGAAATCTTTCTCTTGTAATCAGCCATTTTTGGAACTTGCAAGAATCTACGGGTTTCCTTCAAGGGATGCTAGATCCACATCATTTGATAACCATAATATTGCCATCTAGATTGGATGTAACCCAAAAAAGCCAAACCAGGATATGCTTCCAAGAATGGATAGGCCTTCCAATACCTTGGATCTCTTGAGCGATTTACCAACACATCCCAGGCCTGCAAGGCTCGAGTGGCAAGAGCAAGAAGACAAGCGAACCGCACCAAAAGCTAATGAGATTTATCTCAAGCTTTGTGAAGGTGAGTTCAATCATCTTCTTCACCTTTTGTCGATTAGAAGATTTCTATTGCTTAGCTAAACAAATGGTGGGACTACTTACAATTGCAACTATATTGGTTTCTAGTGGGGAGAACTGGAAGTAACTTTGATGCGATAGTATTGAAGAGGCTATTCATGAGTAAGGTTAACTTGCTGTCTTGTTGTGCTTCAAACATGCAATGACAAAAGTCATGGCACCAGTGAGGGCAATAACGACAACGACAGGGGAGGGGCAGGGAGGGGCGGTGGTCAACAGAAGGGGATGATGGGTGGTGCTTGTTGGTAGTGATGGGGTTTCCAGCAAAGTGTAGGAAGAAAATAGGTTTGGGGTTGGGTCATTTAAGTGAGAGAGGCAAATTTTAATAATTTGACTAGTGGAGGGGTATTTTAGTCAGTTGATCTATAAAACTAACCAAACCTTTGAATTTCAATAGTAGATAGGGTGTCAATGGTGCAGGTTGGGGCTGTTTCGGGTTGAAAAACACCTAGCCCAAACACGGCCCATTAGCAAAATAACGGTTTCGGGCCTGTTTCGGTTTGATGTGGTTTGGGTTCGGGCTAACTAACGGTTTGGGCTAACGGTTGACTAACGGTGTTTATGGTGTGCAAGAAAAAATAATTGAGCATCCTATAACAAAAGCTAAAATTATATGGAAAGCAAAGTTGCTATTGGTCAATTTTCATTAAAAAAAAATCCACTAATCCTATAAAAATCAATAACCTAGACATTAAGTAGTAGAATGATTGACCAAAAAAGAAAAAGTAGTAGAATGACTATTTGATCTTTGAACTCATTCTTAATTTTTTTAGTTGTTCATACCAACAACCTAGTGATGATATAATGATTCAAATACTATTTAATGTAAAATTATAAAATAGGTTGTAAAACGGGCTATAAAGGGTTGCGGTTCGGTTTCAGATTGGTGTGGGCTCTGCCACCCTCAACCCAAATACAGCCCATTAAGGTTCGGTCAGGCCGGTTCGGGATACATCGAGCTGGTACGGTTTGGTTTTAATGGTTTAGGTTACAAATTGACACCCCTAATAGTAGATAACTGGGAATTTCCTTAAAAAGTAAAAAGTGGACAGTGTAAAATATTAGGTACATCCGTACATGGCGAGTTAAGAATTAAAGCCGCACTTAATAGGCGCCTTTACAGAATACGTACACGGTCTCACAGAGGGAGAGCCAGAGAGAAGAGGAAATGAAGAGTATTCCACTGCTTCTGATGGGCTGTGGAGGAGTTGGGCGCCAGCTCCTTCAACACATCGTGAATTGCAGAGATCTTCACGCCAAACAGGTAATGATACTGGAAACCCAGTTGATAGGTCGTGACCGTCATCTTCATCGTCTTCGTGTCGGTTTCAATAGTGTATTGCAGTAACATTTTGTTCTGGGTTTTCGACTTTAACTTGTTGATTTCAATCGGTTGGTGAGAAAAATGTTTCGCAGAGTGTTGACAACTTGTGATTGCATGACCCCAATATAGAAGTGGTTTCTTTCTGTCGTTTGGTTGGTTAGCTGGTCTTATGGATGTTGCCTTCCTACATGCCTGTTGCAAATTAGTTGAAGCATATGTGAAGCTTTGAACAATGGCCGTTAAGCACCAGAGAACTCTCTTCGTTTTTTTGATTGGGTGGGTTTCTTTCATTTTCCTGCGGTGTATATAGAGTATGGAAATATAAGGCGTGAGATTAACTACAAACAACCAGTTTCTTTGATTAACCATACAGAACCAGTCACTGTGATTGCATGTGGGTTATTTCTTTGATTATACACGGATGTTTCAAATGAGAGCATAGGCAGACGGGATTTCTTTAATCCTTGGATACAGTATACATCTATTCATGGTAGGATTTGTAAAAATGGTAAGCATGCTGGACCTCAATGTGGATCACTGAGCATTTTGAGTCTGTTTGAATTATTACTTTTCTTTTTCCCTCCGGGGGTGGAGATGGGGGTAGGAGAGAGGTTGGGGATGAAAATTTTACAAGAAATAGAAAAGGAAGTGAGAACCAAAAGAAAGACTGATGACTTGTATGTGAAAATCAATTAGGGGAACACAAGAAAGCTACATAGCCTGAGTTTATGGTGCTAGATGGAGAAATGATCAAAATTTTGCAGATGACAATTATGGAGAGGAAACACATTCATAATTGCTCCAAATCTAGCAACTTGACTGACCTACATAGTCAATGAATGGTTAGCGCTTCACTATTTTGGAAGCAATCTCAATGTAAGAGAAATGTGGTAATATACTAATATGTTCCTCTGGTTAACATTATAAAATAACCTTCTCAGCGTAGTCAAGGTCAGGATTCAAGAAGATGGAAGGTGGAGCCCAAGGAAATATTTACATCAAGTTCTTCTATGAGTCATTAGCTGATAAATTTATTTGCTTTCACCAATCAACAAAATGTGGCACAATTTGGTTCCTTGTGAGTCATTAGCTGTTATATTTTATTCACTTTCACCAATCAACAAAATGTGGCACCATTTGGTTCCTTGTATGTCGAAAAGCTTTTCTTTGGGTTCTAGTGCAAGATTAATTCTTGAGACTCGAACAACCTGCAGGGAGAGGCCCCCCTTTAGCAATTAATGCAATTTGAGGCAGATGAGATGGTTCTCCATCTCCTTGTAGATTCGCACATTAGTTAATTTGATTTGGTGGTTCTTCATTTCGTTTTGGTTTTTTTTTTTTTTTTTTTTTTTTTTTTTTGGGGGGGGGGGGGGTTTATCTTGATGATGCCCAAAGATCTCCAAGATTATGCCAGACCCCACAGTTGTGGGAGCCTTGTGTACTTGGTTCCTTCTTAGTGTTTTTGGTATAGAAGATGGGTCACTTTCCATATGTTTGGACTTTTGATGAAAAAAGGAACATGGATAAATGTGAAAAAAGAGGAGGTGGATCCAAAAGCTTGTGGCTTCATGATGATTAACAGATCAACTGTTTATGAGGATATTAGAATGTATCCATATAGGGACAAAAGAACTTGTAGGTTTGTCACCGTTCTTATTCAACTGACACAATGATCATAGGTTTCTTTTGTCGCTGACATGACTTTTGGGTGGCGTATCAGAATGTTGTAGGGGATATATTGGTGACATATCAAGAGGTGTAAAGACTTAATAGACACTAACTACCCTTTGATATTTATGGATATGCTTATGATACATATAAATGAGTGTGTCAAACATTTTGCTCCATAAATTAGCAATACATAATGGTATTCAACCGATGTCATATCTGTCTTTGATGAGCGCACAGAACATTGCATAGCAAATTTATCGATAAAAGTCTAAAGTTCGAAGAAGGAAGAGGGGAAGATTTAGAAGGAGTTGGCTATCTCAGTCTTGGGCTTCTCACCCACAGCTATCTCTACTGTTGAAACAATGATCTTGGCTATCTCAGCTTAGGCATATCGCTCTTTGCAGCATCTCTCATGACAATACAGTGCAAACTAGAAACAGAACTTCATTCATTAAATTGTATGGAGGCCACCAAGGGCATAATATTATATATACCCAAGAGTTGAGCCCAAAAGAGCACAACAAAGTTAGAAAGACTCCAGAGGAGCTGTGAAATACATATATGTAAAAGAAACCTTCAGATTTCCTCATTATGAAGAATATTCATTAGATGTTCTAATTGATGTAGGATCAACTAATGCTATTTGCAGGTGGAGTGCTATCCCAGAACATTATTGGACTATATTAGACAAACCAGTCTATGTCCATGGAGTATCTGGACCAACTACAGTATCATCCTTGGATTGCTTTTAAACCATTCTTGTTGGTGGAGTACCAAACTTGTTGGATTTCTTTGGGATTGTGATCCATCCATCATTGTTCTCTCCATGGGGTCATGTGAGATTATTTGCAGGAAAATTTTTAGAAATTTTAATGTATTCAATATCAAATTAGTGTTGACAAATAAAATTATACCAGTTAAATATTCGAGGGTTTTCTTCATTCTATTTCTTTGTCTTTAAGAAAGCACAAACACTTCTACCCAAAAAAAAAAAAAAAAAAAAGCACTAACAGATTGGTTATTTGTTCTATTTAAGAATTTCTCTATAAGAAAAATTCAAAATTTTTTTAGGCCGTTTACTATGGCTAAAATTTATTTTCTGAAGATAATATATTTGCATTGGGATGTAGTAAATTTTCCTGAAAAAAGCCTAATATTGGCCTGCTATGGTGGGCTTCTACGGGAGGAGAATGAGGAGAATAGAAGGGGAAAGAAAGGGGGGAGGGTGGAAGTAGAACAGGGGGAAGGGAATCTTTCAGTAAGAAACAAAACTTTTCAATCTATTCAATGTGAAAATTGTGTCCTAAGGCAATCTATTTAAAGGAAATAAAATACAAATCCTACTTGAAATCAAAATCCAAAAGAGAATCTAAAACAAAGTCTAAAATCTCACGTAGGAATACTAAAACAAATAGAAGACTAAAACTAAAACAGAAATTAAATATTTAACGAAGTCCAACTCTTGTTGGACCAAACCCAACTGGACCAAGTGCTTTTGGGGTTGGACCAGAACCAATTGAACTGGTCTGATACTGAATCAAGCTGAGATTTGAGTTACGAGTAATTGATCTTTAAAAGACTCCAGAAGGGCTGATATTTCATTTACAATTAATTGGGCTTAGCTATGCAGAAAAAAATTAGTAGGTAACTGCATTAGAAACTCTTAACTTAGGAATAAATAATTAGCAAAAGAGAAACTAGATCTATGTCAAAATAGAAAACCAAATGAAATAGCAACTAGGGATATGACATAGGAAGCATCTAATTTTTATACCAGCTATTCGTATGAACCCACAGCACTATTCACATGAACAGTAAGTTGTGTTATTGTTCATTTGAACAATTAAGATGTCTATATTTTTAAATGATACGTCTTGATCCCTTCTCTTCATGCTGTTCTCTGGGTTGGATCTGCCTAATGTGATGCGCTGTCTAGCAGATAAAAACCTGCGACATCAACAGACTAGGCTGCCTCTCACAGCAGATGACTACCACTACTACGCTGCGCTGGTTTTAGTGTTTATTCCTGTGGTATGCATTGTCTTGTGATCTACATCATCTTCATTGGCAAGTGCAATATTAAAATGGTTATAAACTGAGCAGTTTTTGCTGAGAGGCTGTTCCAATGGCTTGACCTCAGGCTACAACTGTGGTCCGCCAATCATTGCGCCAAAGCCTGCCCCTCTAGTTTAGTATTGGGATATTAGCTTAAATTGACACCTAAAGGTTCAACTGGAGCAATCAGTATGCAAGAATAAACATATTGCTCAGTATTAGGTAATGTACATTATGAATATACACATTAATATGGTATACGATGCACATAAGCATACATTATGTATATAGACAAATGGTAGTAGTTTGGTTTGCCAGGGTTCTGTTTTATTTTTATGGCAGTCACATTGTGCAGGGAAAAAAAAAAAAAACTAAAGGTTAGGATTGACTCAAAACTCACTTCTCGTAAGACCCCTTCTAGGCAGGAGCACCCTTGGACGGTGACATTTTTTTTGGCCTTAGCCATCAACTACTTTACTCTGACATTAATGGAACCTGAAGACTCATAGTTGTCAAGGCATCACCTAGGCGTCCAGGAGTTGCCTTGTCGCCCTATTGCTTAGGCGGCACCTTGGCGCCTTGCTTGGTGTCACCTATGTTTTCGTTGTCCTCTATTGCCTTGCCTCACCTTGTCACCTTGAGAACTATGCTTAAAGTAGTAAATAACTATAAATTATTACTTAGCAACAAACATAATTATACGTCATTAATTACAAATCATTCATGATGATCCAACTCTAGGTCAATTTTCCAGTTTAAACAAAAATTTCCTGCAAAAGCAATCTTTGTTTGACATACTTGAACCTGTGGCTTTGACATTCAATCTCTATTTTGAGGCATTTTGTTTGCTTACTTGTTCACTCCTATGTTGTTTTCAAGTGTAGATTAGATCCACTAGTTCTTGCCCAAAGCATCAAGGTAGGAAGAAGGCTTTTCTTTTCTTTCAAGAACTGGGTCTTTGTACCCCAAGCAGTCGAGAGTTAAAATCTCCTTGGGATGGGGTATTCTCCCTAGTGTATAAGTTAACCCCTTGCTACATATACAAGCTACAGTTCCAGGAAAAACTGTCTTTGTTTTGGCAACTTGTTGTATTGTTCCATGTTGGTCTGTCTTTACACCATGTCGGTGGGTATTGGTGCTGTGTCGGGCTGAATCAATTCTGTTCATACATAATTTTCGTGTATCAGTTTTGTATCATATTGACATGACTCAGTCTTGATAACTATTGGTTGATGCGATCTGTATCTTCTCGATACTTAATGCCATCATTAACACTATAGTTATATAGGCAGCAAGGCAACCATAATGGAGGACAGGTGGAAGGGGCCAAAGAGGGAAAAAAGAAAAAGACGCAAGGCCACCCGGAAAAGAGCCAAGGTGCCCACCTGAGTGCCTATAGTGATGAAGTAGGTTTACCACATGGGTGATGGCTTGATAACTGGGATTCACACCAGCCACAGATATTGCCTAGAATGAGAAAAAACCAATGCCCATTTGCCAAAATCATAGTGTCAAAATTGATGGGCCCTTCTAACTACACTCAGCATAGAGAACAATTGAAATTTACCACACATTGGGTGGTTTTCACCTGAGAGAACTTGCATCTGGAAAATAATGACTCTGGTTTGGGTTTTCTATTTCCTTCTTTCGAATTTCCTAAAGAGTAGTATGCAAATGCTGAGGATAATATTATGGATGGATGCATGCTTTGTTCAATATGCATGGGAACTCATCAAAGTGCGATTTGTAATCCCATTGCATAGTTGTAATGTCTATATCCTAGGACTTAGAAGCTTGTATATGTTACTACTTTTATCTAAATTATGGCTGTTCCGCGTACTGATGTTCTTCTATAATTGAGAATGCTACTGTTTGACTAAGCTATACTTGTTTGTAACAGGGAGTGCTTTTGCGTGTTGTGGGTGTATGCGATAGCAAATCCTTTGTTGTTGCAAATGATGTGTTCATAAAAGGCTTAACTGACTCCTCCTTGATGGATATTTGCCGTGTTAAATCATCTGGTTCTTCTTTGTTGATGCTGAATGGTTTAGGTAATTTGTAACATAAGTTGGTTACAGATTTGTAAGGTTCATGTTGTACTTTTTTTTGTGCGGATTCTATTTTGATGGGTTAAAATGTATGTCACACTGTTATTCTTTCTCTGAAGGAGAGTTATTAGGTGTTCACTTTTATATTTGTTTCTTTCTGATTGGGTGACCAGGCGAATTCCAAATTTTCATGAACAAGGAAGCAACAGGGAAAGCCATAGAAGTAGCAGGGCGTCTGGGAAGAGTGACTGGTTGGTTGCATTTTGTATCTCATTTTTTTGCTACCATTGATATGTGCAATGTGTTAATGCCCAATCCTAGATTAACTGGTTGCTTTTTGAACATAGTGTTATTCTTTTCCAATTTATGGGTATTTTAAACCTGTTGAATACAGAAGCAGTCAAAATATGCAACCAAAAGTTTCTTCAGTGTACCATGGTTCGCATACCTCTCCCATCTCTTGGATTTGTAAACTATCCACCTAATCTGGAACTCCCATTGCTAACTTAAACTAACTAGGAAACTAAAATAGACTCAAAATATAGTCCTAATTGCAGTTGACTACTGATTATTGATGTGCTAGTCACATGCTAAGTTAAATTGAACATTTTCAACCAGAATAAAGCTAAATTTGTACTCAACCTATCTTCCTATATTCTAGGCCCTCAAGTGATGTCGATTATAGGGTTAACCCATGGAATTCAAAATATATAACCCAACCCTAAACCATTGCTTGTTTCCTAATCAAAGAATGTTAAAACTATGATTATCCAATTATAGGAACTATAACAAAAGCGCCACTAGCACTGGCATAGGGCATTGAAGAAGAAGTCTTGAGCTAGGATCTTAATTAATATAGATGTTGGAACTCACCGGAAGAGAAAGATGCAATGGGTGGAGAGTCATTGGTTACAGTTTATGGGCAGCAACCGCATGTCTAGAACCATGAACAGTGCTCCTATGCATGTTGGTTCCCACAATAATCACACATCACACTTCATTGGAGAACAGACCTGACCATAAGGGTCAGGAAAATGGCTAGAGGGTCT